>NW_005875969.1:0-10851 GCF_000147115.1 Myotis lucifugus | reverse complement strand
TTTCCTTCCTTATCTGGCTTTCGAAACGCCAGTTCTTACTCTCCCCTTCTTCCCACAATTTAAGAGAGTGAACAATACATTCTAAGCTGAAAACTGTAATTCTGAAATGATGCAAAAAACTGAAGACAATGAAAAACATCTGCGATCAGATACCTGGAAATGTCAATTGCCTTATCCTAAGGTTCTTTGTAGGAAAAAAGAACATTTACGGGAGGGTTTTATACCAGAAACAGCTGCTCAGCACAGCACACATATCCCCCTCCCGCCCCAGCCCAGGGAGAGACTCACTGGAACTATCACAACACACAGCATAAGATGGAAGTGGGGAGACGTCAGGATATTTTTCCAGTCTCTAATGGCTCTAGCTATTGTTTGAAGCTAAAGTATGTATTTGGGAATAAATGAAGAAACTCTAGGATTTTCTGAGGAACTGCCCTGATATGTCTAATCCTCCCCCCCAAAAATAGCACTACAAGCCATGCGGGGACCAGAGCCGGGTTTTCACCATTAGTACATGGCATCGCATGTCCTGAGAACTGTGATGTGCACACCCCCCCTTTGCAGACGGGAAAGTTTAGGCAGGTGAGGGACCCGACGGTGTAACCTAGTTAGTAAGCAATAAAGCCTGGACTGTAATTCGGGCCTCCTGACTCCGACAACTTAAAAAACAGCCTTTGAGCTCCCAGGAGAGAAAGCCATAGAAAAACAAATGAATAAACTCATAAGACCAAGTTTAACAATGTAGAATTGAAGCTATGCTTTTTCAAAACCAGTCATCTGCCCATTTTGAAAAGTTCCCAATTAGGCTTTAGATCCTAATTGTTTTGCATTTAATCTCTTCCTGCTGCCAGCTTTCCTGTACATGTGAGGATGCCACGTAATGTCAAGAAAACCTGCCCACATCACCACAGCAGCAGAAACACCCTCCCTATTCGGGACAGGAGACTAGGGTCAGGCCTGAGTGTGACCCTGATTTGAGGAGTTTCCTGGTGGTCACGACAGTTTCTCTGCACACTAGCCTTCACTCACTGGATACCGAACTCATAACCACAGGGGCCCTGGGGCAGGCACTGTACTGTATCACCCACTTCCTGGGTGGGAACAACAAGAAAGAAGAACAATGACATTATCCAAAACGCAGATTCCTGTTTTAATGTATTTCCAAGAACTATTTACTCCCACGGCCACCCCGTTCACCCTAAACAAGAATCACTCTGCATGGGGCAGACTGAACATGTTTCCATCCATCTAACTAACATTGCTGCCAGGCGGACAGGCAAGTGCTCAAGAAATGAGGAATGGCTAGTTAAGTGTCATTTTCTTTTCTTTTTTAAAAAAATATTTTCCAGTATTTTCTGAGTTGTTTTTCCACAAGCATATATTGCTTTCATAATCTGAAAAACATAACACTCTTTTTTAAAAAATCGACTTATAAATCATTGAGGGTCTTAAGTCTAAGCAAGGCCAACGGAAAAGGCTGGAGGAGAAGACAGGTTCCTGCAAACGGGAAAGCACATGAAAATGAGCCCGTTTACTGAAACCCTAGAGTTTCTGCCACTCTGGGCTCCCCCTCTGACAGCACCAGGATGACACCAATCCTTTGCTCAGCAAAAGCAGCAGGATGCCAGCGTATCCGCAAACACTGACCCTGCTTATCAACACACGAGAAGCCCATTTCGTTCCGCTCTCACCTTGCAGCTGCAGCGAGGAGGTTTTTCGCATTGGGGGCTCCTGGGTCCACAGAGAGAGACTTGGCAGCTAACAGCAGCTTGCTGGATGCCATAGAGATATTCTTGAGGTTCCCGATCACCTGGATCTGGTCTTCTTTGGTCTGGAAGGTCAAGAGGGGCCGGAGTAACTAGGGATGCTCCATCACTCCTAGCAAGCCGTCAGAGAGCTGGGAGCAGCGTCTTGGGATAGAAGCAAGGTATCTACATAGATTGAATTAAGCCCAACTAGTTTGCAGATGCCTAACTTGTTGGGACACTGACTGGTGTCTACGCTTCCCCAGACAGACACCCAGACCAAGAGTCGCAAAACAGGACAGAAATTCCTCCCCAAGTGGGTCAGCCAAGAGCTGTGCTATCTCACAAGTGGAGGCATTAGAGGGAGGGGGAGGGAGGGGGGAGCGAGCACGCGCACAGTGCACAGGCAGGCCACAGGCCAGCGTCTTGCTCAACAATGCTGGAGTTGTCAAGCGGCCCGTCCGTCTCAGCCTGGCACAGGCGGCCAGCCCTGTCTCAACAGTCAGAGCTGACTGCATCCCAGAAGTTCCTGACCCGGGAGAGGGCCCATTTCTCACCCTCTGTAGATAACAGAGCAAGCAGCACCCTGGGTAGCTCTGTTAGGGAGATGGCAGGAGCGCGGGGGAAACAGCTCTGCAGGCTGACACCAGACCAGTCATGCTCCCTTGCTCTAAACCAGGAGTTTATCTTCATCTGGAGGAGGTGATTTTTAATCCTCTGACTCAGTATTAGATACCGTCCTTTAGATGGGTCCGCCGAACCTCAACAACACGGCTTTTTACTCTATTACCGCACTCAAAGCACAGGATGTGGAGCTATACTAATCTCGGCTAAACATGTTACCCCCTCCTCTACCACCCTCCCTCCAAAAGATGTAAATAAAGTGACGCATTTTGCTGGAGGTCCGTGGGAATTGTTCCCCATCTCCAAGAATCACCTCACACAGAAGCTGATAGCATCTTGGGGATGCCACTCCGGTGAGATCACGGAGCTTCCTAAGCGGCAAAAAGAACGCAACAGGGTAGCCTGTGGACAGGTTCCCCGTTCCTATTTGCCCAATCGGCCTCAAGGGTGGCCTGTCCATTGGAGTAGAGAGGTGAGCGTCAGTTCCAGACTGCCCCCCACCACACACACACACACACCCACCTGAGCTTGGCCCGCCATCTCAATGCCAGCATCGAGGAATTCATCGAAATCGTCACTAAACTCCCGGGAGGCCGCAGCCAGCTCCCCGCTCTGCCCGCGGGTCGCATGGACCACCTCCCCAGCAGACTGGTTCAGGTCGGCCGCTGCTTGGTTCAGTTCGCTCTGGGCTTCCTGGAACGGCTTCGTGCTTGGAGGTAACTGTGGGGAACAAAAGGCACAGCCCGTGAGAAGTTCCCTTTGCATGAGAAGGATAGAGGAAGGGACTGTGGACGAAGACAGATCTCCAGGGATGCGTCTAACCTCACTGAGGCTGAAGGCTCTGTGTGGCCTGAGCTCATGTTAAATTTGGCCCTCACATATATGCATTCATTCACCCATTTACATTTGTTGAATACCTATTCAGTGCTAGACACTGTGGCTCTAAAACAGTAAGACAGCCATCCTCAGGGGCTACGGTCTCCGAAGTGGCTCAGTCAGGACTCACATCTGGGCAATCTGCCTCCAGGATTCACTCTCTGAAGCACCCACTCTCTGTTGTCTCTCTTAGGCGGAAGCTCTCAAACCTTTAGCTCTCCAGAAACTAAAACACTGATGCCCAGTAACCTCCCACTCCTATTCTTCCAAACTAACAGCCATCCATTTTTATGAGTGGCCTTTGCTCATAATATAGCTTGGCTACAGAACAGAACCGTCACCAGCAGAACTATGACTGTACATGAAAAGTTGCAGAGAGAGAGAGAGGCTAGACCAGCCGTGGGCAAACTACAGCCCGCGGACCGGATCCGGCCCGTTTGAAATGAATAAAACTAAAAAAAAAAAAAGACCGTACCCTTTTATGTAATGATGTTTACTTTGAATTTATATTAGTTCACACAAACACTCCATCCATGCTTTTGTTCTGGCCCTCCGGTCCAGTTTAAGAACCCATTGTGGCCCTCGAGTCAAAAAGTTTGCCCACCCCTGGGCTAGACTCTCGCTGTCACACCCCATGCACTGCTTGCACACCTGGCAGGTGCCGGGCACCAGACAGAAAAAAAACAAAGATAAACAGGCACACGCCTCCCAGAAGGAGGCTCACAGAACAGGGAAGGAAACAGGTCCCAGGAGAAACCCCTCATACTACCTCTCCTTTAGTGAATCTTGGGACACATCTCCCTCCACTGCCTGATCGTCATTGTCTCAGATGCTCTGATAAGAAGTCGGATGATCACCTACTCCCCCCTTTCCTGTCTCACTGGGATGACCCAAGAGCAAATGGCAAATGGGTTCCAAGAAAAAGTGAACTTTAAAAGCTCCACCTGGAAACTTCACTGAGCAGAAAGCCAAACAAGGAAAAGGCAGAAGGGCAGGAAGAGCAGCTCCTAAAGGAGAGTTGGCTCTCAGAGGCCCCCTGGGGGAGAGAAGACCCCACTCACACCCGCAGTGAGCTCCACTCCCCGAGGCCCCTTCCCAACCCCAAACCTCTCACCGAGTCCACAAGTAGCTTCTTGCTGGACTCCCCGATGCTCTTCAAGGCCACGTCCACATCCTTCTGCCCGGGGAGGCAATTCACGCAGTTATTCAGAGAGTGCGAGACGGCCTTGGCCACCTGCGTACACGGAAGGAGAAAAGCTCTGTAAGAAAGCGGCTTTCCGTACATTTTTGCACGTGTTGGGAATGAGCAGTGACAGTATGCAGAGCTGAAACAAGATGGGGAAATGGTCCACCAGCATCTTCCTGACACTGTTTACCCTTAAATCTCCTTCTCTGGCCGCTCGCTGTGGTAAATATCCTGTCTTGGCAAAGGGTCTGACACACTGAGACAGTACACCCTGCTTTTCCCCAAAGCCAGGCTAAGTCTTAACTCCGCGATTCAAACTCCGAGCTTGCCAATATCATGTCAGGTGCTAAACAAAGATGTCTGATACCAAGAGAAACAGAAAGAGCTCCCCTGTTGAGAGCCCTGCAGGGATCACAGAGGTGGAAGCAGGCCTGGAGTTCTCTGGATCACAGTTCACGGGGCTGTGGCTGATTCCTGCTCAGCGACCCTCTGAGTCATCAGCCCCCAGCCTCACTGCCCGAGGGCAGGTAGCCCGCTCCGAGCACTTCCAGACCCACCTGGAGGTGCCCACAGGATGCCTTTCAAGCAAGTGTGAGGACCCCCTATTTGTACTCTTTGGCATCCTCAGTTAAAGGGCAAGACCTTAAGATGTGGGTTATGCCAATCCCTTTCATCTAAAGCATCTTCTTCCTAGTGACTGGTGTAGGACTTCGCCCAGAAGGTCTCTAGCCAACTAGGTGCATCAGGTAGTTGAAGACTCCTCCTAAGAGGCAGGAGAGAGTCAGAGTTTAAAACTCCGAGTGGTCAGAGCAAGTACATCTACCTTATCTCACAGGCTAGGAAGCGGAATACCCTCGAGCATATGTAGGCCCAAAGCAAACAGGTTGTGTCCTGACTCCTAAAGCTCCAAGGGCAGATTTCACCAAAGTAAAGTCCCCCATACTCTCTGTTGGCACATTATGTTGGCTACTAGGCAAGACTTACTAAAGTAGGTATTAAGGCCTGGCTGGTGTGGCTCAGTGGTTGAGCGTCGACCTATGAAACAGGAGGTCAGGGTTTGATTCCTGGTCAGGGCACATGTCCGGGTTTCAGGCTCGATCCCCAGTAGGGGGTGTGTAGGAGGCAGACAATCAATAATTCTCTCTCATCATTGATGTTTCTCTCTCTCTCTCTCTCTCTCTCTCTCTCTCTCTCTCTGAAATCAATAAAAAAATACTATTTTTTTCCAAAAGTACGTATTATGTAGGTAAGGGCAGCATTGTTATGGAAGGTCCTGGAAACACCCACTGAGTAAGTGTTCGCACCAGAAGAAGAATGCCCAGGAGGGAGCCTGCTGACACATCCACTTTAGTGATGACCACCGTTCCGGGCCTCACCTGGGCCAGCCTCTGCTGACTCTCCGCATCTCCAGGAGCAATCAGGGCCTGCTTGGCTTCTTGGATGAGCATGGCTGAGCCCTCCATCACATCGCGAGCAGAATCTAACATGGCGTGTGCAGCTGCGGGGTCACTCGTCGATGCAGCCACTCCACGGGCAGCCTGGGCCAGCGTCTTCAGAGCTTGGGCCGTCTCTCTAGCTGCCACCCCTGTGGATAAAAGCCATCTAAAGTCATACTTGGGAGTAAACCTCTAGACTGGAGCCTCCTAGAAAGAAGAGTGGCACACCTGAGCTCCAGATTCCTTATTATAAAATTTGAATTGCTGTGCTTCTCAAAGAAGTCGCCCACACCACTGGCTCTGGACCAATCCAAGAGAGACATTCTAACAAATGCCATGCTGAAAACTATTTCCCTCTGGTTCCCCTCACCCCCACTGCCCCACTGCTCCTAGACCTAGAACACCAAGTGCATGGGATCACACACAGGAAACTCATTCAAACCCACCTTTCTTTTCAATTGTTTTGATTGGGGCATAAGATTATCTATATATATAAAGCCCTAATGTGCAAATAGACCAAACAGTGCAACAACTGAACAACCAGTTGCTATGATGTGCGCTGACCACCAGGGGGAGCGCACGGAACATGGCGGGCGTCGGCAGCAGGTGGCAGAGTGCGGAACATGGTGGGCATCGGCCATGGTGGGATAGTGGAGCAGGTGAGCGGGGGTGCCAGACAAAGGTGGAGCGCCAGTTGCTGTCATTGGGGCAAGCCTCTGGTGGTTACTGAAAATTTTTTGCTCCCACACGCTGCAGTCCCACCCAGCACTCGTACCTGCTGCTGGTGCCGGCCCTGTTTGCACCCGTGGCCACGCTGGAGCCGCCGCTCACACCCATTGCCAATGCCCGGTGCCGGTCCCATCGCTCAGGGCTGTCAGCAAGTGCGATTGGCAAATGCTGGCCCTGATCGCCCCGAGGGCTTCGCCACCTACCCCTGCTCCTGAGGGGTGATCAGACAGCAGCCACCACTCACACTCACTAATGGCACTGGTCCTGCTCACACACGCTGCTGGTGCCGGCCACAATTGCTCCGCGCCATCAGCGAGTGTGAGTGGGCCCCCGTCAGCATGTACGTATCGCCGGCGGCCTGCAGTGAGGCTGCCATGAGACCCGTGACTAACGACCGTGACAGGAGGGGCAGGGCGGGATTTCGCAGGATGGGTCACTGCAGCCTCACGGTCCAAAGGTGCACCAATTCGTGCATTGGGCCCCTAGTATACAATAAGTGAACATGTCTCCATGGGCAGCTCAGTGACTTTCTACTTGCGTATCCATCTACATATATCTGTCCTCCAGATGGAGACATAGAACAATCGCATCACTCGTGCCCTTTCCCAGTCAATGTCCTCTCACACCAGAGGTCATCGCTATTCTAGTTTCTATCACTTTTGCCTGGTTTTACCTGTTCTTAAACTCCACGTTGATGGAACCACACAGTATGTATCCTTTTATATCTGGTTTCTTTCTCGGACCATAATGCTGTGAGAGTCACCCATGTTGTTACCCATAGCCGTTCATTCCGTTTTCTTGGTGTGTAGTATTCCATTTACATGAATGCATCAACATCTGTTTATGCATTATTCTGCTGATGGAAACTTGGATTGTTTCCTGTTTGGGCTACTATAAATAAAGCTACCAAGAAAGTTCTTGTACATGCATTTAGGTTGACATATGGAATTGCTTTTTTAAAATATAAACATAGGAACACAATTGCTGGGTCACAGAGTAAGTGTAAATTTAGAAGTACTACAAAGCTTTTTTTCAGAATGTTTTTTACCATGATGCACTCGACCAGCAATGTATGAGAGTTCCAGTTGCTCTGCATCCTAGGTGAAACTTGCTATTGTCAGATTTTTTACTTTAGCCATTCTGGTGGGTGTGCAGGTGCCCCTCACTGAGGGTTAATTTTTATATCTCTAGTGAGTAATGATATTGAGCACTTTCTCTCTTAATGGCCATTGGGATCTCCTCTTTTGTGAGAGGACTGTTCACCTTTCAATTCACTCCTAAAGATGTTGGGATTTGGTGATAAACTACGAGTATAAACTGCTCCTTAAAAACTCTGGTGCTACCTCCTGCAGAATGAACATGAGCCTTCCTACACAGCACCTAGTCCTTTGCAACCCAAGAAGAGGACGCAGACTGGAAATGCCAGAGCACGTGACAAAGGCATCTGAGAATCCTGAGAGCTGCAGAAGAGCCGACCTTAGAGCTCATCTCTGAACCGTTTCATAGACGAGGCCCAGCGCTTGTCCATGAACACGCTTTTAGAGGCAGCACCAGAGCCAGACCTGAGGTCTTCTAACTTCTGGGTCAGACTCTCTGCACAGTGCTCTCTGAGGGATCTTCTTGAAGCATATGACATCGGCATGAAAAATACGCAAATCATTTTTTTCTAAAGGCTTTGGCTGGATGGTCTCTGGGGACCACTGAGTGTGGCCTTTACCAGCCATTACTTTGGCTGAATCGACAGACACGGCGGGTGGTCCTCTTCTTGCTGAGGATGACGAGGGCCCGTAATACAATAAAGAGTGCAAAAGGCCCAGCTCCATAAAACAAGACAACTGTACAGCACTGCAGACTTGCTGACCTGTAAATGTTTAGTAAGCCACACAGCTGGGACATAACTCTACAACCTAATCAAGGCAGGTAAAACACCGCAGTCCACCGCTTCTCACACGGCACTTCCGCGTGCAACATGCAGAATCAAAGATTTTGAACAAAGTGCTTTCTGAGGCAGAGGAGAAGGCCAGGAGAGAAAACACGAAGATAATAAAGCGAAGGTGGCGGAGAGAAGCAAGCTGCGTAAAACAGCCATTCTACTTTGCGGTTAAGCTCTGGCCCAGGCCGGAAGGCTGTCCCTGTGCAGAAGGGCTGCAGAGGAGGTGTGGTTAAGACCTCATCTAGCTCTGGCTCTGCTGCTCATTAGCTGGGCGGCCTAGACTTTTGCCTCAGTTTCCCACAAGTGTTAGGAGAAGCTGAGATCACAGCTCTGACTGTTGAAAATCGTAGCCTGTGGCTTTTAGATCCCTCCTCTTTGTCGTGTGAACTGAATCCATTTCTATTAGAGTTGTATATGACTTTGGAAGAATAAAAACATTTATCATACACAATAAGGAAAGTCATGTTTATGCAAAAGTCATTTACTGAAACAAGACTATTTTTTTAAAAGGCAGAAACCAGAGGAACGGAGTTCTGCAAGCTGATGCTTGTCCGTTCATGTGTTTTCTACCAAGGACTCAGCATGAAATCTCAGGGCACATCCCAGGTTCTCTTTGGAGGGATCAGGTTTCCCAGAAAGAGGAGGCCACACCATCAAAAGGATGGAACAAGGCCGCCAGAGGCTGGGAGCCCAGGGAACATCTCGGGCTGTCCATGGCAGAGTTCACAGCAGCATCCTCAATGTAAGGAAGAGAATCGTCAGAGCTGGTCCTCAAGCAAACACCACCCTCCAAATGAGACTGCTCCCCAGTCAGGTGTGCATGACCGTGCCGGAGCTGCCGTGGGAAACAGGAAAGCCGGCCACTGTTTCAAACCCACAGTCCTTTGAAGACACACATCACTTCCCCAGAATTCTTGCCTCCTGGATCTTAAATTATATTCGGTAAGAGAGTCTTAAGAAGCCACGTCCGTGATATAAAAGATAGTGGGATTTTTTGTAGTTATTCTTGATCAGAATTCATGTAGATTGTGTGTAGACAGCATTAGACCACATAGCAAACTCACAAGGTTAAAACCAAGCATGACAGAGTTTTCATCTGTCCCCAAGGGATGTGGAAAGGCATCTGCCTATGGAATTGTATCCGGCTGATCAGAAATACATTTGGAATACTGCACTGGCCGAACAAACGCACGTCCGCGTCAGAATCCAGCCCTGTGGCAGCTCCTGTAACTTCTGAGTCCCACACACCTTAACCGTGGACCAGGGAACTGAGGCCCAGAGCGAGGCTGCCATTCGCGCTCTCTCCTTGCTTCCCACCCATTCTTTAACTTTCCTGCCTTCAACACGGAGAGCAGGGCCCTGCTTTTCCTAAAGCCAGTGGGTGTTCCTTAAGTCTCTCGTAGGTAACTGTCTGGGCAGCAACTACCTCTCTAGCTCTAGAGACATCCCTCTCTCCGAGTTTCCTCTCTCCAGGGCTGCATGCTCTCATTTCTTTTGAAGGTTTCTATTGCTCGGCCTTCTTCTATATACTTGAGCTCCTCACGGTTCCATCTGATAAACTTTTCTCACCCTACCACTCCCCCCCAGGCAAATATATCTCCACCGTTTCAATCATTATAATTTTATTAAACATTAACACATCTTCATCTCTAGCCCAGACTTCTCTACCGAGGTCCAGAGGCAAATATCTAGCTGCCTAATGGGTACTTCTACTTGGATATGCTGCAGGCACTTCAAACAGAGAGCATTTAAAGTGAACCTGGCATCCAGCATGCCCGCCAATGGTCCTGCATTTCCATCGCAGGGATTCCAACATCTCCTCATTCACCTATCAGGCCGTGGTACAAGCTGTCCTTCCTTACTCCCATCCTGCCACTCCCAGCCAGTCACCCACGGTCAGGTCTCTCTTTAACCCGCCTCTCCGCCTTCACTACCATCCCTCATGCGGATGCATGCGATAGCCTTCTCACTGGTCTCCCTGCCTCCAACTTTGTTTCCCTCCAACTCATTTGCCCACAAGAGGAAGAGCAACTTCTATAAAAGGCAACGTAAACTGTATCCGTGGGGGAAAACTCTTCAATGTTTTCACATGCTCTTAGGTTAAATTTCAAATGACTCAAATTGGCGTAGGAGGCCTTTAGGATCGGACCCCCCAGCCTACCTTTCCAGCCTTATCCTCTCACGCCTCCCCTCCTTGCCTTTTGCTGGACCCTTTCTCAGTTCCTTTGGTCAGCCTTCCTTTCTCTCTCACCTTTGGGACTTCATAGGTGCTGTTCCCACTGCCAAAATGAATGGCGCTACTTTTAGGTGGTTTTTCAGACA
>NW_005875968.1:9385-10975 GCF_000147115.1 Myotis lucifugus | reverse complement strand
TTCGTCCCATAGGAAGATAATTTCATCAACCAGGGTGGCGAGAGCACCTCTGAAATCTTACTTCATAGGTGGTCATCTCCTTCTCCCTACAGAATTGGGATTCACTGATGTCACAGATGATTCCTGTCACACCTGGCTTTCTCTTTGAGTTAATGGTCACACTTCAGAGAAAGTGATTCCTCTTAGCATTAAATTTGGAGGAACTCTGAGGCGGTTAGCTGCAGGGTTCTTCTTCATTAATGCTCTTGTGAGCTGGCCAGGGTATGTAAAGTAAACCTGGTGTCTGAAGCAGCCAGAGTGAATAGTAGCAAATATCTAACCATACAATGACAGAATAGAAATGCAATCGAATACATATTTATTTCATGTACCAAAAATAGCACCTGAATCTACCCATTTTTTCTAAGGAACAGGACAAATTGTCAAAACAAAGAAAGATTTTCCTCTGAAATAGCAATTAGGCTAGGACAGAGAACACTTTCCTGCAATTTTCATTGGCCTGTTGTGGCAGGACTCAGGGGCTGGCTAGCATGAGACCACTTGGTAGGGCGTTTTGGTCTTTGAGTGGGCCTGTTATCAGGCAGAGCCAAAGAGGGAACCCCGAGGAATAAGAGCAGCCAGTGATAGTGGAATGAAAGGAAACTTGCTGGTCGTGTGCATCTGACAGGCTAGGTGACATCTTGGGCTTCTTGCCACCCTGTGTGTGATTCTGATGACTTTTTCCCCATTCCCACGGTATATTTGATTGGATGCTTTCTCAAAGTATTGGAAGGAACTCTTGTTCCGAAAGGTCTGTTTTAACATCTTTTCTAAAATGTAGTGGAAAGGTTAATACTATACAAAGTAATTTCTAACCTTTTTTAGAGACAAGCGTTGGTGTTTCCACAGACTGTGTGTATTTATTTGCTATAGCCTTCTGATAGTAGGTGAGCAAGAGACAGAAAAAAAGTAAATAGTTACTGTTATTGCTACTCTTGGTCATTACTTGGGGTTTTATTTTGGGGGCCAATTCTTCCGTATGTTGACAAAAACAATTAATTACTTTCAGATAATTTAGGCTGCCATGTCCCCTACAGGTGTTTTGTAAAGCTAAGAATATCATTTTAACTTAATAAAGTCCATTTTTCTTATATTTGATATGAGCAAAGGAAAATAATCCAAACTTTTGAAAAAATAATGAAGATAAACTTACTTGAAATGTATATATTTTGTAAAAATATTACATTGTAACTTTAAGAAACTCAGGCCTAAAGTGCTAACTGTCATTAACTATTTCCCACTTGGCATCAAGATTGATGAAGCAGCCTGTCTAGTATAGCTCAGTGGTTGAGCATTGACCCATGAACCAGGAGTTCCTGGTTTGATTCCCAGTCAGAGCACATGCCCAGTTGTGGACTAGATCCCCATTGGGGGATGTGCAGGAGACAACCAATTGATGATTCTCTCTCATCATTGATGTTTCTTTCTTTCTCTCTCTCTCTCTCTCTCTCTCTCTCTCTCTCTCTCTCTCTCCCTCTCCCTCTCTCTGAGATCCATAAAAACATATTTAAAAAAACAAGATTGGTGAAGTAAGTCATTCAGTAATCAGTT
>NW_005875968.1:0-9261 GCF_000147115.1 Myotis lucifugus | reverse complement strand
CAATACATTGCTTGGTACTTTTTGTGACCAAAACAATTGTTATTTTTGGAAATAGCATCAGTTTTATCTAGGCAGCTGCACAAACACATCCTTGGCATTTAGTCTTGGAAGACATGCAGAACAGTTCAAAACTGTGCTCCCTAAAACAGTGGAAACTGATAGAGAAACTGAAGTAGGATTCCCATTGTCTTCACATTTCGTTTTCATGGAAACAGAAAACAAAACTAGATTTAACTTACTGTTTAATATATTGATTGTTGAGAGGGAAAAAGTAAACAATCTGCTTAACATATTATCTTCTTTAAAAAAATTCTTTTTATTGAATTCAGCAAGGAAGGGAGAGAGAGAGAGAGAGAGAGAGAGAGAGAGAGAGAGAGAGAGAAGAGAGAGAGAGAAACATCAATGATGAGAGAAAAATCATTGATCGGCTGCCTCCTGCAACCCCTACTGGCGATTGAGCCCGCAACATGGGCATGTGCCCTTGACTGTAATCGAACCCAGGACCCTTCAGTCCACAGGCTGGCGCTCTATCCACTGAACCAAACCAGCTAGGGCCATGATATCTTCTGATTCTGGTAAAGTGAAATGCAAATATTTAGTGCTGGTGTGTCAAAAAATGTATTAAGTGTTTATATCTTAAATGCAATTGTTGATGAGCCATTACTGTGAAGTTCACTACATTTCTCTAAATTGCTCACTGAGCCACCAGAGACCTAAATCCCAGCAAACATTTTCCGGAATCTGTAGCACAATCATGAATGACTACAAACCTCCTTGCACTTTCATTACAGGAATTAATATAGTGAATTGCTACATGAATTGTTGGATGCTGTGAGGGAAAGAATGCTAAAAGGTTCTCCTAAGACTGTCAGCAGTCCAGTAATTTGCAAAGTCAAATTTCTTTGTGTTTCCAGGTTGCCCAGCTCTTCTTGCCCAGTGTATCTTTCCTTCTTGGTCTAGCTGGCAGACTGCTGAAGGAGGAGAATGATTGTTCCATGGCAACCTAATGAAAGTATAACATATCCACAGGATTTGTACACTTGCCAATCCAAAGTGTACATTTTGAGGAATTTTCACAAAGTGATCCCATGCCAAGAACATGCATCCAGAATAAAATATAGAACATGACACTCTCTTGCCATCTTCTAGTCACTACCCTGCTCCCAGCTGAGGCCACCACTTTCTTGACTCTAACATCACAAATTGGTTTTGCCATGGTTTTTGAATTTTATATGACCTCCTTTGTGTGGGCCATCTTTTGTTCAACATTATGTTTGTAAATTCGGAACCATTTTTGTGTGTGTTTAATTTTAAGAAAGAATGTAGGCTCATGAGTGTCAAATGAAATCATTAAACGGGAAAATATTTTGAACACACCAAATTCCCTTGCAACTGTAATGCTGAGTTTATTGCCTGGGCATTTAAGTAGTCTGGAATATTTTTATGTATTCTGGACAAAAAAAAATTGATGTCATTAAGTTATTACTGACTATTTCAGCCACACAATTTGCATTTGCAAATTTGACAGTGATTTACACAGGGCAAGTCATTTATATCCTAATAGATAAAACTATAAGATTTTTGGATATTAGGGTTCTAAAGGTCATCTTAGAAATGTACTCCCTGAGGTTTATTCTTGTACAGGTTAGTGGATAACTTCTTATAATTGACTAATTAAATGGAAGCGAAAGTATTTTTAAACCTAAGGCTATATCTTAATATTTATATCTTTTTATATGTAATTACATATATGTGTGAAGAATCTATAACATTTTCTCTCCCAGTGTCATACTATATATAGGATTTGGCTTACAGGTCTGACTGCACACTTGACTACCCTATTCTGAGAGGCTGAATATGTAATTACTAGAGGCCTGGTGGGGTCCCTCAGCCTGGCCTGCACCCTCTCGCAATCCGGGACCCCTCAGGGGATGTCGATCTGCCAGTTTGGGCTCGATCCCCACAGGCCAGGCCGAGGGATCCCACTGGTGCACAAATCTGTGCATCGGGCCTCTAGTATGCATATAAGATCTTTGGTTAATCTCTTCCCACCCTCCCCTATCCCTCTGGGATTCATTGTCTGCTCCATGTTTCTATGCCTGTGCATTGAGCATCTGCCCCCTGGTGGTTAGAGTGCGTCATAGCTACCGGTTGAACAGCTGAACAGTTGGATGGTTGCTTAGGCTTTTATATATATAGATTTTCTTGGAAAAAACATCTTTCACCACAATACCTCCCACTCCCATCAAAACCAAATTAAACCCTCTTCTTAGCAGCATAGTACAGTGGCTAAGAACATGGGGTTGCTGCTTTTGGATGTGCAAGTGGGCTCCTTAGCCTCTATAAGCTTCTTTCCTCCTCTGAAAATGATAATAACATTAATAACAGCACCTCTCACTGATGGTTGTTGGGAGGAGTCCAGTAACACAGAGAACTGAACACAATGCTCAGTGAATGCCAGTTAGTGTTGTTATAATCACTCCTTTTATAATTTCCCTTTTAACACATAGGGTTTTAATGATTTAAATCAAGTAGGCAATCCTTAGAAAAATTCTTTCTTAAACTTTAAAACAAAACCCCCTCCCCCATCCCTCAGGTGGAAAAGACTCGTTTCAACACCAACCAGACCAAAGGATGCATCTCTGATAGATTTTTATTTTTACAAAACAAAAGACCCCAAGAAGCAGTGGTATTTTAATGCTGGAATAAATGTTGCATCATTTTTCAATGTCTATCTGATGACAATCTGGTTATTAGGCTGTCATAGTTTTTTGACAAAATGTGGTGTTGGACTACCTAATTACATTGCTTCAGAGTCCAGTGGGGCTGCTGATCTGTTTCTTAATAATTTTGACCAGGGTTGTTTTTGTAAAGGCAGCCATATCAGTCATGTGAGAAATGTTTGCTTTTTATGTGCACTAGTCTAAACATAAAAAACCCACTTAGGCCTGATATTGTGGGGAGCAGTAATAACACAGAACCCACAAATCACATCCATCTGAAAGTTTTAGGTTGTTGGACAGAACTGTCAGAGAGCCAGCAGTTCTGCAGGTTTTATTTTATTTAAATTTTGGTCTTGGAAAGTACCTACTGAAATCAGCAGTCTTAACTATGTTCATTTAAAATCACTTTTCCCTACCCCTCTGCCTTTGTGTTTAATTTTTAAAGACTATAGAGTGAATACTTGGGCAATGGAGAGTACAACTAGAGAAGCACTTGTACACATCGTTGCCTGCATCAGGGCAGATTCAGGTTTTGTTGGATGCTTATAAATTTGGGAGGGGGTCCTCTTTAAGAAAGAGAATGAAAAATGATGAATACAAAATTAGATATAAAGGTTAGTATTTATTTCAATGATTCGGTTAAATGTTTTGGTTCTCTTTCTTTCATGATCTCTTTGTCAGAAATGCTTACCTAGAAATGCTGCTTGGTGTCTCCTCCCACCTAGACCATTCCTGCCCACCTGCCCCCAGCACTGCTGGGGCCCTGCACTAGGAGGAGCCCTGAAGATTAGGCTTCATCAGCATCATGTCAATCCTTCTATGCCTATTTGAACATGCTGCTGAGTCAGTCAGAATAGAACTGTTAGATGATATATATACAAAGTTATGATATGAAGAAGACATCTAGTTGGAATAAGCCGTGAAATCAAGTTTCAAGTCAACCTTGAGGTAGATATTACAGATTCTTACAAGTGAACTGGAAAAAAAGTTTTATAAGATTTAAAGCTTTAAAAGTACTTCTTGAAAAATAGAATAGTTCTAGGATGTAGCCTCTAAGAATAACTCATTGCAGTAGAAGATCCATTAGAAAATGTGTTGATAAAAAGAAGAGATGTTGATGTTTTCCAGAAAGCTGTGTTTCCCGAGGTGTTGACTTCTTCGTCTGACTCATGTGGTAGCTTTCCAGCAGCAGAGTGTCATCTGGTCTTGACATCTGTGTGGATCGTTAAGCTGTCTTTGGAATAAGATGATTGTAGCCCTGACCTACCATATGTGTTGTCTTTGTCACTATGGGCCTCGATGGCTCATACTCTGGAGATATCTGTTCAGGTAGGAGTTTCAGTCCTTGGCCACAGGTGCTCCGAGACCCAAGGAAATCTAAAACTCAGGTCAATCTTCCCATTCTGAATACTACTCACTTATCTATACATTTATTGTCTGCCAGTCACTTTGTTGAATACTCTGAGATACTGGTATTTGCCAACTGTAATTAGCTTATACAGAGATGAAGAGATCTTGGCTTTTGCTTAGTTCCAAGGGATGTCATCTGTTTAGTTCCAAGGGATGTCATCAGTCCACTGGTTTGGGAACGTAGATTAGTTACCTATGTTGTAAGATCAAAGCTGAGTCTAGCAGCTGTCATGTGCTGCTCATTATTTGGTGGAAGATTTCCTAGAGCTGTTTGGTGACTTTGATGGAGAGGTCAGGCTTCTGACTGGGTGGAGGATGATAAGAGGGACAGAGGTGGACAGAGAGATGTTTTAGGAGAGTTTGTGGTGGTTTAGGAATGTGTTTTTCCCATCTGACATTTCTTCAAGAGAGAACATATATTTAAATTACTTGAACTACTTTTAATTATTTTTGTTTGCTTCTTTAAAAATATGTGCTTTGTGTGATAGACTAAAGCAAGCATGTCAAACTCGCGGCCCGTGGGCCACATGCGGCCCACAATGAATATTTTTGTGGCACAGCCAATATAACAGGATGTATGAAATGTTTTAATAAAAATTTTGTAAGTTAATTTTTACAATATCCTGTTATAAATAATTATTAATAATGAACTACAACGTTCGCTAATGACTGATTACTATATTCATGTTGCATTCATTTCCCTTATGCGCCTTATGTGCAGGTGCGCCAATTCTCTCCACTAATACTAGCAGCAAATATTTCAGCAGCTGATTGCCACATCATTAGTCTTGTACTGACTTGCTTGGTGTGCGCAACAGGAAATATTTCACTTTCGGAGAACAAGAGAATAGGTTTATTTGCATTACGCTTATTAATTTGTGCAGTTATTCAGTGTCTGGTAAGTTAATGCTCAAGAAAAAATATTAATTTTTATTAAAGTGTTCTATTATTTTATGTTAACGATTACTCATTTATTTCAGCCCTTCGTATTCAGCATGTCTCTATTGAAGTAAACCTATGTTTTTATGAAAATTGAAGCTTTTGTTTTTTTGCAGCCCACATAAACTTTAACCTTGTTTACTTGGCACATGTTAGCCTTTGAGTTCGACATGCTTAGACTAAAGGTTTTTGTATGCATTGCTGCTTTTCTTTTGGATTCTTCCCACAATTACAGTAGGTCCCTTTCTCTTAGTCATACTCTGTTCTTTATTGTTTCCTCATTTTTGTGGATTTCACAGTAACCCTATTAGGATCATTTTTCTCCTTTTCATTTAACAAATGAAAAAAGTAAATACAGAGGATGTGCTTTTATGCTTTCTGCAAGATCATACAGTGCTTTCCATCTGAACTGGAACCCAGATGCCTGACTCCTACCTCTAATGCCCTACAAGATGGGATAAATAGGGCAGTTGATAATGATGTCCTCTCTAGAATTCCCATTGCAAGTAGGCACATAGAATTGAATGGTAACATCTTAATTGCCCATTTAACTTACATAGAAAGGGGGTTCAAGTTTACCCTGAGAAATATGCACATATAATCTACGGCAATTAATGAGTAGGGAAGTTTTGAAGATATACCAGTATTTAAACAACTGAAAACAAAGTTTGTCATGCCCATAGCATGTGAAAAATTCACTTTCTTTTATTATTTTTAAAATATATATTTTTATTGATTTCAGAGAGGAAGGGAGAGGGAGAGAGAGATAGAAACATCAATGATGACAGAGAATTATTGATTGGATGCCTCCTGCACGCCCCTTACTGGGGATTGAGCCCACAACCCGGCATGTGCCCTTGACCAGAATAGAACCCAGGACCCTTCAGTCCACAAGCTGACGCTCTATCCACTGAGCCAAACCAGTTAGGGTGGAAAAATTCACTTTCTATAGAAAATACCTGCCAAATAAAGTGGTTTCATTTGGAAGTTAACTGGAGGTTGGGTTGTAAAGATGGAATCCTGAGCTTTCTCTCTCTGGAGCAGTCTCTCTGTATAGATCATATTCGACAATGTAGATGGATCACACAGGTTTTGAAATCCTTTTCTGAGGCTTTATATTTAATGACATGCCTATTGATTTAGTAACTTAAAATGATAACATTTACTTACATAAATTTTATGTGTTATTAAGTGTCTCCTTCCTCAGAATTGCAGGATAATTTTTTATCATGGTGGGTCTTGGTTTGGAAACCCTAAGAGTCGTCAGTTTTTACTTTACAGTTAGACCATATGTAATGTAAGTGTATTCTGTATGTACCACAAGATCTTGGGGTTCCTAATCTGTTTTTTATGTTACTTAAAAACTGAGTCTTGTATCATGGGGGGAAGACATATGTTCGTACCTTCTCTAGCAACTGTCTTTTCCTCTATCCACTCTTCTGCATTTAGCCTTTAGTAATGGGACCGTCCAGCCCCCACCTCCATCAGCTTTGTGAGCATTGTGTGGTCTCCACATAAGTTTCCAAATAGTGCAGGTCATGATTCAACCAGAGGGCTCTTCTTTCATTGCTCTTTGTTTAAATACAGCAGTTTCACAGTCAGCCTCCCTGGCACTGCAGAGGGTAGAGGGTGACAACAAACAGAATGCACATTAGGGACAGGCTGGCTGAGATGACTCAGAGGTACTTTAGGTGAGTGGGCTTTTAGTGAGGAGCTGTGAAGACTGGAGATCAGGCTGCTGTTGGATATGTGTATAAAGTTACTTCTCCTTAACCTGGATGGGTGCCCAAACCTCCTCCTAAAAGAGTCACTTTTAAGTGTTAAATTTATAACCTCAATTTCTTTATATATATATCTTAATAGTTTCTTTAGATTCTCACAGGGTAGAGTGGTAGGGAAATTTTTTTTTTCATTGAAACTTTCTCCCACTGAAAGCTTGTGGGAAAATGAGAACAATGTTTTGCAAATAAACCCCAGCGGTATAATGAGCCATGAACACATATATTCAACTGTGGAATACAGTCCATCAGAAATACCTTGCAATCCCTGCCACCAAAGACAATCTGATAGTAATAAATAGTACAGTTCTTTAGAAACAACAACACACTCTGCACAATGTATGCAGGCACACACAGGCACACATACACAAACTGTTTTTTTTGTCTTTAGGTAAAAAAAAATTACGGGTAAATAACTTACCTAGCCCCTTTTGTGGTAATAGATGGATTAATAAAATGTCAAACCAAATCAAAATATAACTGATTGTTTTGAAAAGATATTTTTGTTTGCTTTTCTTCCCAGCAAATCCAACCAGAATGCAACAAAAAGAGAAATTCTCATGGTACCTGGGGGAAAGATTACAGGACATTTTAAACTGGTGACCTGCAGGCCACATCTTGCTACACGTGTACTTTGTTTGGTCCGCACAGTGTTTTAAAATTTTAGTTTAGTTTCCAGCATTTGAAAAATTGAGGTATTTGAAATAAACATTAGTTTCTAACACCTCTGGGAAGATATGGCAACATCTGGCCGTCTTTCCAACATGGCAGGCTTTCCTTAGAGAATAGTTGCTGTCTCTCTCTGTCTCCTGGACAGGGCGCTCACCACTCCTCATCCTGTCCTTGTCCCCAGGTGGGGGGTGCACTGCCTATTTTGTCTTGGCTAGGCCTGCTTTACTCATTTACTTGACCGGCCTGCCCTGCCAGCTTTGGTTGGTGACCTCTCACTAAGGAGGACCACGATAGCCTCAGCAAATGTTTTAAGTGCTGGGAGAGGAAGAGGCTTACTCTGTGTTGCGGAGAAAGAACTAGATGCAGGTGAATAGGGGTTAGGGGTTGGGAGTGAGGTGGTGGGGCAGAAACATAGACTTTTAGCTCAGTGTCTGACTTAATTTTAGACACTTGACTTCGCTGCCTTGAACTGTCACAGGATATAGTGCACATAGTCAGATGACTATGAAGAAAGGATTCCTCTGTTACTTTGGGAACTGGACAGTATCCCCTTTAAGGAATTCTTCAGTGCTCAGATTTTTAAAAACATTTTAAATAGGTAATATAGTTAATAATTCAAACGGTACTGGAAGATGTGCAATGGAAAGTCAGTCTCCCTCTACTTCTGTCCCTCATGCCTCAGCTCCTCCCAGGAGGCAAACATTGTCTTTCTTATGTGTCTTTCCAGAGATGTTCTGTGCTTATACTGAATTAGGTATTTTTTCTTACATGAATGATAACTCGCTATATGTACTGTGCTGCCCTTGCATTTTTTTTTTATTATTCGCTAAAAGTATTACAAAGGGTATTACATAAGTGTCCTTTTTTCCCCCCCACCCTTGACAAGCCCCTGCCCTCCCTTACCCCCCAGTGTCTTATGTCCATTAGTTATGGTTATATGGATGCATACAAGTCCTTCGGTTGATCTCTTACTCCTCTCCCTCCTGTCCCCCAACCCTCCCTGGCCTTCCCACTGCAGTCCGACAATCAGTTTGAGGCAACTCTGCCACTGTATTTATTATTGTTCAAAAGTTTGTAATGGTCTTAATTATCCATGAAAGAGTGAGATCATGTGGTATTTTTCCTTCATTGACTGGCTTGTTTCACTTAGTATAATGCTCTCCAGTTCCATTCATGCTGTTGCAAATGGTAAGAGTTCCTTCTTTTTAACAGCAGCATAGTATTCCATCGTGTAGATGTACCACAGTTTTCTAATCCATTCATCTACTGATGGGCACTTAGGCTGTTTCCAGATCTTAGCTATGGTGAATTGTGCTGCTATGAACATCTGGGTGCATATATCCTTTCTGATTGGTGTTTCTGGTTTCTTGGGATATATTCCTAGAAGTGGGATCACAGGGTCAAATGGGAGTTCCATTTCCAATTTTTTGAGGAACCTCCATACTGCCTTCCATAGTGGCTGCACCAGTCTGCATTCCCACCAGCAGTGCACAAGTGTTCCTTTTTCTCCACATCCTCTCCAGCACTTGTCGTTTGTTGATTTGTTGATGGTAGCCATTCTGACAGGTGTGAGATGGTACCTCATTGTTGTTTTGATTTGCATCTCTTGGATGATTAGTGACTTTGAGAATGTTTTCATATGTCTCTTGGCTTTCTGAATGTCCTCTTTTGAAAGGTGTCTATTTAGATCCTTTGCCCATTTTTTGATTGGATTGTTTATCTTCTTTTTGTTAAGTTGT
>NW_005875967.1:0-10853 GCF_000147115.1 Myotis lucifugus | reverse complement strand
CCCTGCCGGGCGGGCGTGTACACCCGCGGCAGACAGGGCCGGGGGAGGGGGAGGCCGGGCACAGATTCTGTCCTGACCCCACGCCCATGCCCTAAGCTCCAGGCTGGACCCTCCGCACGCCCACGCCACCGCCGCAGCGGGGTCCCAGCAGCTGGACGCCCCACTTAACTCGGTTCCCACACCATCCCCCCAGGTCAGTTCCTGGCGCCTCCCCTTGGCACATGCCAGCAGATGCCCGCGCGGCTCGGTTGGAGGGCAGAGCACATAGTTGGCAGCGATGCGGAAGCCCTGGGAGTGAAGACGCGGTGCTGACCTCCCCGAGCTGTGATGACAAGGAGAACAGCGCTGAACTTCCAGGTTCCCGCGGGAGAGTTGCCCAGCGGACTAACCGCAGGGCTGACCGCAGAATTGATTATAGAGCTGGCTGACTATAGGGCCGGCTATAGGGATGGCTGCAGGGCTGGCTGCAGGGCTGACTATAGGGCTGGCTGCAGGCTGGATGTAGGGCTGACTGCAGGGCTGGCTGTAGGGCTGGCTGCAGGGCTGACTATAGGGCTGGCTGCAGGGCTGGCTGCAGGGGAGGCTGTAGGGCTGTCTGCAGGGCTGGCTGCAGGGCTGACTATAGGGCTGGCTGCAGGGCTGGCTGCAGGGGAGGCTGTAGGGCTGACTGCAGGGCTGGTTGTAGGGCTGGCTGCAGGGGAGGCTGTAGGGCTGACTGCAGGGCTGACTGCAGGGCTGACTATAGGGCTGGCTGCAGGGCTGACTGCAGGGCTGGCTGCAGGGCTGGCTGCAGGGCTGGCTGCAGGGCTGACCGCAGGGCTGGCTGCAGGGCTGGCTGCAGGGCTGGCTATAGGGCTGGCTGCAGGGGAGGCTGTAGGGCTGGCTGCAGGGCTGACTGCAGGGCTGACTGCAGGGCTGACTATAGGGCTGGCTGCAGGGCTGACTGGAGGGCTGGCTGCAGGGCTGGCTATAGGGCTGACTGCAGGGGAGGCTGTAGGGCTGGCTGCAGGGCTGGCTATAGGGCTGGCTGCAGGGGAGGCTGTAGGGCTGGCTGCAGGGCTGGCTATAGGGCTGGCTGCAGGGCTGGCTATAGGGCTGGCTGCAGGGCTGGCTATAGGGCTGGCTGCAGGGCTGGCTATAGGGCTGGCTGCAGGGGAGGCTGCAGGGCTGGCTGTAGGGCTAACTGTGGGGCTGACTGCAGGGCTGGGCAGCTCTTAGGGAAGACAGCAGCAATGCCAAGGTCATGGGCACCCAGGGACCCAGCACATTCAGAGTCGGGCCAATTGGACTAAATTTCCGCAGCACATATTAACGGCCGATGGAGAATCAAGAGGTTTAGGATCTCAAAGCCGTTGGTTTGTGTTGGGATTCTACATCTTTGCTGTTTGCCTAAACTTGTTCAAACACGCGGATCACAGAGGGAAGACTTAAGTCATGATAGTTTCCATCCCTTAATCAAGATGAAGTGCCCATTTCTGGGAAGGAGGGAGCATGTGACGTTTGGGTTTAAATTGAATTGAATATCTTTGCCACGCAGGAGCCAGAAGGAGGGCACCGGTGGCCCTGAGATAAGAGCCCGGCCTGCGTGTTCCGTGGGCGTGGCCAGGGCAGGCGTGGACAGGGTCACCCTGGGCCTGGGTGTTCGCAGATAAAGCAGGAGGGAGTCCGAGTCCTGCTGAGAGGAGAAGGAAGTGGATGGTCAGCCTGGTGGGATGGGTCAAGGTTGGAATAACTACTGAGGGGACAGAACCGGGCCAAAGAGAACACGCTGCCCATTGCGGGGTTAGCGGCTGGTGGCCAGGTTGCTGCAGCCCCCTGGGTCTCAGACTCCCTCCCCTCAGCTGCTCAGCACCTGCCCCTGTGCCACCCCATCCTCCCCTTCCCCGCCTCCCATGCCCTTCCTGAGTGTCCTTAGGGGAGGCCATGCTGGACACGGTCCACAGGCCACAAGCCACAGTCTACAGGCCACGGTCCACAGGCCACGCTGAGCCTCCTCCTGCAGGGCTCCTCATGCCTCCTCACTCAGGGGCGGGCGCCTCGGGCGCCTCCCACACAGGCTGGGCCCTGGAGTCACAGCGCCTCCCGCTGTCAGTGGCAGGAGACTCCCACGCCAGGAGGCACGGAAATTAGAGCTTGTGGCCCAGGCAGGAAAGAACCTTCTAGTCACCCATGAGTCCTGGCCCTCTGTCCCTTCGACACTTCTTCCCAGACTTCCTTCTGCCAGAGGCTTGGTACCAGTGGAGGAGAGGTGGCTGGGAGGACAGAGGGAGGGAGGGAGGGACAGGGAGGAAGGACAGGAAAGGAGGGAGTGAGAGAGGGAGGGAGGGAGGGGTGTCCTGTGGTCCAGCCTGTGTGAAGACAGACAGCCCTTCTGGTCGCCCTCCACCCTCCGCGCTCAGCCTGCTGGGCCCACACGCCCATCATCTAACTCAAGGCCTTTCGTTCCTCCCGCTGCTCCCTGCATCGGGCCTGGTCTCCTGGATGGGGCTGCCTCCCTCTGAGAGCCCCCTCCTCTCCGCCCACAGAGAAGGAGCAAAGGAGAAAACAGGGCCATTGTTGTCCCAAATGCCCGGAACAAAAGGGACCCTGTGTGGGGCTGGGACAGCCCCTGCCCCCACTGGACACTGGGCAGCTGCCCATCGGACCGCTGCCGCGCTGGCTGCCCTGGGCCAGGCCCTCGGCCTTCCTCTCCCCTCTTATCTCTCTTGCTTTTCCTCCCCTCTGGCCTGCTCTCTCTCCACCTTCTTGCGGGAGCAGGAATGTTCGGGGCGAGCAGAGCAGCCTCTGTGCTAGGACCTGGGGTGAGCCCCGCCCATCCCTGTCCCTGTCCCTGCTCCCATGACCCTCTCCCCGCCGGGGCCTCTGGTTCAGCCTGGGACCTGGGCCGGGTGGTGCCTGCACAGACCCCGCAGGGTCAGGGCTGAGCTGACCCGGGTGACGGTGTGTTCACCTGCCTCTGTTTCCCTGTCTTCTGCATCCCCTTCATGGAGGTGCCTCCCCATCGGTGCCTCCCACTCGCCGGTCAGGCGGGGCAGTGAGTCTGCACGTCTGTGAGCAGCTCTTTCTCCTGCTGGTACCTGGTTCTGGTGACAAGGCTGGGGGTGTGGCCACCAGCCAGGGGCACCGAGAAATGCAACCCCAGGAGACCTGGAGACTTATTGCAACAGATTGGCTTGTGGGGTGTGGGGGTCACAAGGCAGAAGGAGCGCTGTCAGGAGGGGAGGCCATGGAGGGAAGGCCACGGAGGGCAAGTCACGGAAGGGAGGCCACGGAGGGGAGGTCACAGAGGGGAGGCCGGGAGGTGAGGTCGTGGAGGGTGAGGTCATGGGGGGAGGCCACGGAGGGGAGGCCACGAGGAGCAGAGGAGGCAGGTGAAGAATGGAGGAGGAGGTGAGGGTTGGAGGTAGAGTTCTGGGGCTCCCGGTGGGCCTGCCTCCCACAGGCAGAACTTCTTTCTCAGGAAAGACTTGGGGGCCTGAATCAGGCTCCCCACATTGTCTAGAATCAGGCCACAGGCACAAGAAAAAGAAAGCCAGAAACTCCCTAAGCGTTTGAAAACTGAACCTAACCTCCCTCAGTGTCCCATGGGTCAGAGGGAGTCGGAGTGGGATTCCCGACCTTCCCACATCCGGGCTCACAGAACGTGGCTCTGCGTCTGGGAAGAGCGCGGAGGGAACGGCTGGGCCCGAGTCCCGGGTGAGAGTTCTCCGTGCCCAGCCCCACCTGGCGGCATGGCCCTGCGGTCCCACCCACTGGCCCTGCTGGTGGCCCGAGCTTCGGGGTCACAGGCCACGGGGACAAGTGGACGCTGCCCCCGGTACTTCTAGTTATGATGGGGCCACGGCTTGTCCCCTCGGGCCAAGAACAACACGGTTTCTTGGTAAAAAAAGTAATAATGACCCAATAGCAGCTTCTTGATCGTAAGTTTTTGAAAACAAACTTGTGAGCCATTTCTGAGAAAAGTTGATTCAATATGTTTTCTTCTGAAAAGAAAACAAAAAGATGGGCCCAAATTATCATGTGGCTCCTGGTCACACACTCTCGCAGTCACCACACTGAGATGTTTGTCCAGTTCTCCCTTCCAAACTCACCTACGACCTAGATGTCCTTAGTCACGTGTTCTAGATGGTGAGATGGGAGCCCAGAGATTCCTGTAATTACACAGTGTAAGTCCCAGAAACCAAAAAAGGGTCCCCACGTTGGGCCCGAATCCATTGCTTCCTCCATACCTGGGGCTGCAGGGATTTCTTTCTTGTTTCTGCGGCCCTGGCCGGAAACAGAGCAAATGTCAGGGCATTCTTGTGAGGCGCTGGACGAACGCCGCTTGCTTCACCTCCTTGCCCGCGGCCATTAAGGCAACTGGGCAGAAGACCGAACGAGACGCTCAAAGAACCCGTGGGAGAGAGACTCAAGCAGCTTTTCTGATAGTAAAGTCACTGCGAGGAAAGGTCTGTTCTAACCCACTCGTGCTCTAGGATAGGCCTAAGATAGCATTTAAATAGCTCAGTCCCCTTAAAACAGTGGTTCTCAACCTTGGCTGCACATTAGAATCACCTGGGAATCTTTTAAAAAATCCTGATTTCTGGACCTCATCCTCCAGAAATTCTGTTTCTTTGTTACTCATGTTGTGGCCCCACCCCATCACAAAGAAACAGAATTTCCGGAGGATGAGGCCCAGAAATCGGGATTTTTAAAAGATTCCCAGGTGATTCTCATGTGCAGCCAAGGTTGAGAACCACTGTCTTAAAAGAACCCGAGCACATGCCGACAGCAAACGTTGCTGACCAATTGCCTTGCTTGTCCTTGGCTGACCTTGGCCGTCTTCAGTGTTAGCTGTGAGTTCAGTCATCACAAGTCGCGGGAAAGAACTTCTGAGCATGGAGCTTTCGGGCGCTGAATGTTGGCGTTGGCTTGGGGACATTCAGCGACTTTGCATTTATTCCATAAACCAAGGGAAGGTCAGGCAGTTCTGACTTCATGTTCCTTGTGATGCAGAGGAGGGAGGGGGTAGCATCTGCTGACACATCTTCTGTGCTGACCAGGGAACGGGCAACGGCAACTTAGTCGTCATTTTGGTTTCTTTGTGTTCTTGTTAAAGATGCTCTGACGTTTCTCCCTTTAGTAATAATTATAATGATATTTTGTTTCCTTTTTCTATTTATTTATTTATTTAAATATATATTTTTTGTATTGATTTCAGAGAGGAAGGGAAAGGGAGAGATAGGAACATCTTCTCTCTATATAAAAGGCTAATATGCAGTGTCCCCTCAGGAGTTCCACCGGGAGACCCAGAGTTTGATGGCTCCCTATGACGTGTGCTGACCACCAGGGGGCGCCACAGAACGAAGGAAGGCCCTGATTGGCTCTGACTGCGGCCCGGCCTAGGGACCCTACCTGTGCACGAATTTCATGCACTGGGCCTCTGGTCTATGATGAGAGAGAATCATTGATCGGCTGCCTCCTGCCCGCCCCACACTGGGGATCCAGCCCACAACCTGGGCACGTGCCCTGACGGGGAATAGAACTGTGGCCTCCGGGTTCATAGGTGGATGCTCAACCACTGAGCCACACGGGCCGGGATTTTGTTTCCTTTTTCATTGAAATCTACATACAGGCTCTGGGCACAGAAGCCGCCTCCTTGAGCTTCCTCCGGACCTGCTCTGTGCCTGCACCTGCTCCGATTCACACACCTGGGGCGCACAAGGTTTTCAGGCCCAGGGGTCAATGTGCTCTGGGGGAGGGGGGAAGCGAGCTGGAGGTGAGGGAGGCCTCCCACAGGTCACCATCAGGCTCTTCCCAGCCGCGGATGCTGCCGCCAGGCGCACTGGGAGGGTCCCTGTCCCTGGGAGATGCGCCCCCGGCCCCGCAAGCCCTAAGGATTGCCTGGGGAACGGGGGAAGTCCGTGCCCTTCCCAAGGCCAGGACTCGGCGGGTCAGAGGGCAGCTGGCCTCCTCGGGAGCAAGGGCCGGCGGGGCTCGGAGGGAAGGGGGCCCGGTGCTCTGGGGGTTCCGTTCCCGGCCCCCCCGGCCCCCGCGGAACCGCCCCCGGGGCGGGGCCTTGGGCGCGGGCAGGGGTGCGGGCAGCCACGTGGCCACTCAGGAATGCGCGGGCGCGAGGGCGGGGGCGCGGCTGTGGAATGGGCAGGCACTTCAGCCAATAGGCTCCTGGAGCCGTCCGGACCAGCCAAATCATGATGTGGGGGTGGAGCCGTCCTCCGTGGGCGGGGGCCGAAGCGCATCCCGGCGGCGGACGCGGGGAGGGGAGAGGGGCGCTCGGAGGGACGGCAGCGGGCGCCCGGCGGGGTGAGTTGCGGGCCCCCGGGGGCGGGGGGCTCTGCTTGGTGATCGCGGGCCTGGGGCATCCCCCCAACTTCAGCGCGGTGCCCTCTGTTCCCACCAGACAGTGCAGTTAACGGGGCCTCGAGCAGCCCCCCAACTTCAGCTGGTGGCCCCTGGCTCGTGGGCGCAGTGCAAGGAATGGGCCAGGTCCTGGGAGCAGACCCCCGTTTTCGGCGGGGTCCCCTCCTCCCCGGGGGACGCGGCGATGGGGCCGAGACTCGGGGACAGCCAGGAACCTGCTGGGGTCCCCTGGGCGGGGTGGGGGAGCCCGACCGCAGTGAAGCCGCGAGGGGTGAGCGGAGGCGTTTGCGGGGGGCAGTCACTGGTGTTTTCCTGGGGCGCTGAGCCCTCGGCCGCAGGATGCAGACGCCGCACCGGTGCGCGCAGTCCCCGCAGGTAACGGCGAGCAGGCGAGGCCTGGTCCGCAGGTGCGCCGTCCGCCTGGCCGCCCTCCGGCTGCGGGAGCCCGAGTGCGGGGTGTGGACGGCTGAGCGGCGTCCTGGCTGCTCCCGGGAGCCCGTGTCCCGAGGAGCCGCGGGGTGCGGGGCGGTGGCTTCTGCTGGAGCAGAGGGTCTCGCTAGGTCCGTGCACAGGGCTCCTGTCCTCTGGCCGAGCCCAGGTCACAGCTGCCCAGCCCGCTTCCTGCAGGGGCCGCTCGCTGTCCCTCCGGGTAGGGCCGCGCCGACAGCGCTGCCACTGTCCACATGTCCACATGTCGGAGGTCCCTTATGGGCGATAACTCTTCCCGGAAAAGGCCGGGGAGAGGGCTGCTGTGTGTTTTGCAATGTGATTGCCGCTGAGGGCTGACCGCTGACCGCTGACCGCTGACCGCTGCTGTGGCTTGGCCCTGGGATGGGACCCAGTGGCCATCGCGGCCGCGGGCTGCACGGCGGCCTTGTCGGGTACGGACATCAGGATGGCTGGTCAGGTGCCTTTTCATGATGGATTGGTGCCCATCCAGGCGTGCGGACAGTCAGGGTAGAGGTCAAATGCAGTCGTTTCAGAGCGGCTTTTTATCCGGTAAAAGTTAAGGCCGACTCTCTAGTTTGACCACCTTCTTTGTGTTGCTGTTTTGAGATGCACGTTTTCTCCGGAGTTATTTCTGTAGAGAGAGGGAGCCGCTGGGGGGCTGTGGGCAGAGCTGCCTGGGGCGTTGTGACTGTCCCCCTCTCGCCGGTTGCCTCACAGGCCTTCAGCTGACTCACAGCGTCGCTGGACGGCAGGTGTGTGAGAATGCTCTTACGCCAAGTGTGCTGTGCGCACGTTGGGGCCCAGGGAAAATGCAGGGATTTTGGCCGTCCTCCTCTGTGAGCGATCGTTTTGAAAAACATCCTCATAGCGACGTAGAGGCCCTGCTGTGCGCTGCGTTATTCTCTTATTGCACCAGGCAGCATAGAGACGCCGCAATGAAGCTCGGCTCTCGCCACATCAGCACGGGCATGTTGGGTTCAGACGTCATAGCTCCTGCAGAAGGAGGGGAGTGGACACAGGGGGACGCAGGTGTGAAACGTTGGGAGGGGAGAGTGCTCAGTTAAGCCTCCTGGAAGTGGGTGGTGGGGGAATGAGGGGTGTCCTGGGCCCTTGGCCATGGAGGAGGCCAGGGCTGCGTCCTGCAGGGTGAGGGCAGGGCCGGATCCTGTCCTCGGTCATGGTCGCAGGGGGTCCTGCCTGAGAGCAGGTGAGGCGGGTGCAGAGCCGGGGAGGACCTTCTCACCTGCCCCCTCACCCCCCACTGCCTCCTCTTCCGGGCCGGGGTCAGCCCCCAAGCACCCGTGTCCTTCTACGGCCCGCTCTTCTTTCATCTTCGCAGGAGCGCACACCTGCACACCTGCCGGTGGAAGGGCTGCCCGCCGGCTGCCCCTGGTTTATATTTTTAGTAAACCATATTTAAAGGACTTTTTAAAATATCCAAATACTTCTTTTAGGTTTAAAGCATCCCTCTTCCATGAACCACTTCTGATGCTAGGCATGGCTTTTTAAAGTAAAATAGTGTCCCCGCTGTCACTCTGTGCAGTGGCCGTGGTGAAAGGGGGCGTGGGGCGGCTGCACATTCAGTCGTCCCGCTCAGAGCGGCTCCGCTGGGACCTGAGCCTGCTGCTCCCTTCCCCCGGGCTGCCCACTGGCCGCACAGTCTCAGCCTCAGACCCTCCATGCAGCGAGTCGCCTGGGAATTGATGCAGAAAACAAAGGACTGACCACTCTGCCACTGATCACCAGGCAGTGAGGCCTCAGGGCCTCTGGGCCTCCGGGGCACAGGCTGTGCTTTTAAAAAGTTTATTTAAATACATTTTTATTGATTTCAGAGAGGAAGGGAGAGGGAGAGAGACAGCAACATCCATGAGGAGAGAGAATCATGGATCGGCTGCCTCCTGCACGCCCTCTACTGGGGATGGAGCCCGCAACCCGGGCCTGTGACCTGACCAGGAATTGAACCGTGACTTCCCGGTTCCTATGTCGATGCTCAACCACTGAGCCACGCCCGCCGGCCAGGCTGTGCTTCTGACGGGGCGGGAGGCTTGCTGTCTGGCCGTGGGGGCCGGACCCCCAGCGTGGATGTCATTATTATTTTAAAGAAGCAGCGTGGACGGTCGGACTCCAAAGTCAAATACATGCATGAGTTTTGAGCTCTCATCCCTCGCTGGGATGGACGAGAGCCGGCCAGACAGGAGCAGCCGCAAAGGGCGCCCTGATGGAAGTGCTATTGCAGCAGCTGTTTCAGCTGTCGTTTGCCTTGTGTCTCTGATGGGGGACGCAGTGTGGCTTCAGCCGGGTTTGGGGGGGTCAGGACCCGGAGGCAGTGGCTGGGAAAGGGGTGTTTATGCTCATGTGGGACTCAAGCCCATTGGAGAGGAGCCTTTCCGGCTGGTTGGGCGGCTCTGTCTCTGGGGGCGCTTGGCGGGACCCCAATCCGCCATCCTCTGCCTTCTTCTGCCTGGTGTCCAAGTGGCCTGAGCACGTAGGGCACCTGCTGAGCTGTCAGGATCCAGTCCTGGGGGTCAGTGAGGACCTGCTGAGCTGTCAGGGTCCAGTACTGGGGGGTCAGTGAGGACCTGCTGAGCTGTCAGGATCCAGTCCTGGGGGTCAGTGAGGACCTGCTGAGCTGTCAGGATCCAGTCCTGGGGGTCAGTGAGGACCTGCCGAGCTGTCAGGATCCGAGTCTTGGGGGTCAGTGAGGACCTGCTGAGCTGTCAGGGTCCAGTCCTGGGGGGTCAATGAGGACCTGCCGAGCTGTAAGGATCCGAGTCTTGGGGGGTCAGTGAGGACCTGCCGAGCTGTCAGGGCCGGAGCCCTGGGGGTCAGTGGGGACGCGGCCAGGGTGGGCAAGGCCGATGAGCATGTTCCGGAGGCCGCAGGGCCTTGGCTTCCGGGGCTGAGCTCTGTGGAGGAATCGGTGTCCTGTCCTCTTACTCGTCTGGTGGGTCTGAGCCTGGCCCCGGGCAGTGGGGCAGTGGCTGGGGGCGGGGCCGGGGAGAGGTGGGCGGCCTCACAGGAACTCTCTGCCCTCGATGGGCGATTCTGAAAGGGCCTCACCAGCTCCAGGCTGGCAGCGGCGCGGGCTGTGTCCCTGTGAGCGCCAGACAAGCGGCCTCCTGGTAACGAGGTGGCAGCAGCTCCAGGGGGGTGGCAGCCAGGGGCTGCGGGGACTGCAGAGCCCGCCCTGCCTGCGAGGAGGGACCTGACATCGGCCAGGGCGTGGCTGCCCTTGGTGGTGAGGCTGGGGTGTCAGTGCCGTCCCCACCCTCTGTGCTTTCCCCCCTTCTTCTCCCCGCCCGGGCTCCTGGGGACGCATGAAGGTCGCCCTGACTGTGCTGGGAGCTGGGCAGGTGCTGCCCCAGCCACAGGGAACCGCTACCCGCCTTCTGATGTAGCCGCGGCCACACACCTGCTCAGACTCGGTTCTCCTGTGGCCCGTGGAGCAGCGAGAGAAGCAGAAAAGAGACATTGACGCCGCCTGCAGAGATCGGGTTAGGAGAGCGGCCAGCCTCGGTCTCCATCCTGGGCAACGGCTCTTCATTCAGAACCCGCAGTGGCCCTGGCTGGTGTGGCTCAGTGGATAGAGCGTCGGCCTGCGGACTGAAGGGTCCTGGGTTTGATCCCGGTCAGGGCACAGGCCCAGGTTGCAGGCTCGATCCCCAGTAGGGGGCGTGCAGGAGGCAGCCGATCCATGATTCTCTCTCATCACTGATGTTTCTCTCTCTCCCTCTCCCTTCCTCTCTGAAATCAATAAAAATATATTAAACAAACAAAATATATACCAAACCAAACCCCGCAGTGCTGGCTGAAGAGGAAGCCACATGTGTACCCGCATGTCCTATCTCCCCTCTGCCTGTGTCCGGAGGAAGAGGGGCCCTGGGGTGACCCCGTGGCGGTGGGGAACCCTGGCTGCCGCTGGGCGAGGCAGGGACGGGACCCTGGATTTGCCCTGGTTATTTCTGGAGGTTCCCGTCCTGTGGGCCTGTGACTGGCGGGGGGGAGCTCTCTCGTTGCAGCTGTGACTGAGACCCAGCGCCCCC
>NW_005875966.1:0-10853 GCF_000147115.1 Myotis lucifugus | reverse complement strand
TTTAATTCTTACTATTTTCAAGTAAATCTGCGGCTACTGAAAATTAAGCATATATTATCAGAGTAACCAGAGCTTCTTTTGCCTAACTGCATATGATTTATAACAAATATTGATGCAAAAACCAATCCATTAAAATATGTATCAAGTAAGTATTGCTATACTTGGCATTGTGCTAAGGGTTAAGAATACACAGATGATTATGTTAACACATAGTTCCTGATTTATTAAAAAAAAAACAAATTGAAAATGGAAATAGTGTGACTCTCTGGTATTTTAGGGGTCATGAATGATGTAATAAGTAGTTGTGAATAAGGTGCAGTTCAATATCAGATACAGAACTATAACATTTGCCTCAGAAAGAGACTTAGTGAGAACCCTGAAGGAAATGTTACAATAAAGTTGAATTTCACTAGGTAGTGACAAGAAAAATGCCATTCCTGCAAAGAACATGATTCAAGGCAAGCCTGTGTGTTGAAGGGCCAATTCATGTAACTGGAACACAGGATACAAAACAAAGATTTTGTACCTGAAGCTGGAAAAGTACTCATGTTTTTAAGGGACCAGAATTATTTTCCTCAAGTCCTTAGTAGAAATTTTTATTAAACATGCATTTTTTAGATGATTTAAATTTTTTAAAAAATATATATTTTCTTTCCAAATTGGAATTCTTTATATTTCTACTTATCAGGCACCTTATTTTAAAACTAGAGACCTGGTGCATGAAATTTGTGCATGGGGAGGGGGTGTCCCCTCAGCTCAACCTGTACCCTCTCCAATCCGGGACCCTTAGGGGATGTCTGACTGCCGGTTTAGGCCCGATCCTAAACCAGCAGTAGAACATCCCACTCACAATCCAGGGCTGCTGGCTCCTAACTGCTCACCTGCCTGCTTGCCTGATCACCCCTAATTGGCCCACCTGCCAACCTGGTGGCCTCAAATGGCCCCCCCATTGGCTTAGTCAGCCCTAATTGCCCCCCTCACCAGCATGGTCACCTCCAATTTCCCCACGCTGATGGCCTGGTCACTCCTCATTGCCCACCTCTGCCAGCCTGGTTGCCACCAACTGTACCTCCTGTTGGCCTGGTCACCCCTCACTGCCCCCGCCGCCGGCCTGGTCACCCCCAACGTTTCCCCGCTGCTGGCCTGGTCACTCCTCACTGCTCCCCCTGCCAGCCTGGTCACCCCACGCAGCCTGCTGCTCAGTCGTTTTGTCATCCGTCACTAACTTTCTGCCAGCCTGGTTGCCCCACTCAGCCTGTTTGGTCGGTAAGGATTGGTTCTTTTGGATGTGACGGCCCAGGCTCTTCATATATCCTAAATAATAAAAGAGAAACATGCAAATTAACCATCCCTCAGCTATGCTCAAACCACGCCCACCAGCCAAACAGAGTGACTATGCAAATTAACCTGACAAAGATGGCTATTAATTTGCATATGCTGGTGTCGAGTGTCCCAGGAAGCTACAGCAGCCATGGCGGAGGGCTCCCAGGACCTTGCTGGTGGAGAGCAGAGCGGGGGAGGAGCAGGCAGAGAGCAGGAGGTTTGGAGGACTTGGCAGAGCAGGAGACCACTGGACATAGAGCAGAGCAAGAGAGAGGGCAGCTTGGAGGGCGTGGCTTCCTCTGTCACCCCAGCTTCCTCATCACAGTTGTGAAAACTGACAGCAGGGAGGAGGAAGTCCCACCCCCACAGAATCAGCCAGAATCAGCCTTTAGTCAGACAGCTCTCAGCGGCCTGACAGCCAGAACTCTCATTCACCTGTAACTCAGACCATGACAGTAGAGAGGTGGGACTATGTCTAAAGAACAGCTGTTGATACAACATAGCTCTGCAGCGGAAAGATGCCAGTGTTATTGACAGAAAATATCTGCAGAGCAGCGTGCTTCTGATCTTGAAAGAAGGCGGCGCCTGTGACAGAATGTATCTGAAGACCAGCTACTGTAAAAACGTTGCTCTGATGCCGAAAAACACCAGTGTTATCGACAGAAAATGTCTAAAGACCAATGTGCCTTTGAAGTTGAAGAAGGCGGTGGCGACGACAGAATATGTCTAGAAAATAGTCATCAACAACAAGTACTACCAATACTGGTAGGAACTGCCTTCACAGCGAAAATGGAGTACATGAGGATGCAATTCTTGAACATAGTCGTGGTGGAATGACTGTTCGATGTGAATTTTGCCATCACTAAATTTCTCTGATGAAAAACCATCCGATGGGAAACTTACTCAATGTTGTAGCAAAGGGAAAGTCTGTCCAAATGATATACATTTTCCAGATTACCCAGCGTATTTAAAAAGATTAATGGCAAACAAAGATTCTGACAGTAAAAATTTCATGGAAAATATTTGTTCCATAAAAGTTCTTTTGGTTTTGCTTCCATGGGTGTTAATATTGCATCGCCGTCAGGATATGAGCCATACTGTTTTAGAATACATGGACGAATTTACCACCATACTGGAACTTTACATCCTTCCGATGGTGTTTCTCAGAAGTTTACTCAACTCTCTATTTTGGATACAGCTGAAGCTACAAGTAAAAGATTAGCAATGCCAGAAAACCAGGGATGCTTAGGAAGACTCATGATCAACATCAACAACCTCATGCATGAAATAAGTGAATTAACAAAATCGTACAAGATGCTACATGAGGTAGAAAAGGAAGCCCAATCTGAAGCAGCAGCAAAAGGTATTGCTCCCACAAAAGTAACAATGGTGATTAAATACGATCGTAACAGTGTTCCAGGTAGATATAATTCTCCCCGTGTAACCGAGGTTGCTGTCATATTCAGAAACAAAGATGAAGAACCTCCTTTTGAAAGGAACTTGCTCATTCATTGTAAACCAGATCCCAGTAATCCAAATGCCACTAAAATGAAACAAATCAATATCCTATTTCCTACATTAGATGCAATGACATATCCTATTCTTTTTCCACATGGTGAAAAAGGCTGGGGAACAGATATTGCATTAAGACTCAGAGACAACAGTGTAATCAACAATAATACTAGACAAAATGTAAGGACACAAGTCACACAAATGCAGTATTATGGATTTCATCTCTGTGTGGGACATGTTTAATCCTATTTTAAATGCAGGAAAATTAACTCAACAGTTTATCATGGATTTATATTAAAAAATGGAGGCCAATCGGATAAATTTCATCAAAGCAAACCAACCTAAGTTGAGAGTTGAAAAATATAGTGGTTTGATGGATTATCTCACATCTAGATCTGAAAATGACAATGTGCTGATTGGTAAAATGATAATACTTCCATCATCTTCTGAGTGTAGTCCCAGAATATGCAGCAGCAATATCAGGATGCTATGGCAATTATAACGAAGTATGGCAAACCCGATTTATTCATAACCATGATACGCAACCTCAAATGGGCAGATATTACAAACAATTTACAACGCAGGCAAAAAGTTGAAAACAGACCTGACTTGGTAGCCAGGGTTTTTAATATTAAGATGAATGCTCTTTTAAATGATATCTGTAAATTCCATTTATTTGGCAAAGTAATAGCTAAAATTCATGTCACTGAATTTCAGAAATGCAGACTGCCTCATGCTCACATATTACTGATATTAGATAGTGAGTCTAAATTACGTTCCTCTAATTAATTCCTTTTCAATGTGCACGAATTTCGTGCACCAGGCTACTAGTATAGATTATAAAACTTTATTGTACATTCATTAAATCAAATATTAGACAGTCTATAATACTTGATACAGTGAAGTATGTGGAACACAGAACTATGCAAGCACTGCCACTGGTTAGGTAAGTAGCTATTTGGGAATTTTTTTGAAGTAAGATAGTGAAATTAAAGGTACATGTATTTTTTAAATTATTGTTGTTTAAGAGCACTTTCTAAATAATGACATCTTATACATACTCTGAGGATGAATACGAAGAGAACTGGTCCAGAGTTTGGAAGTCCAGTTAGAAGTTTTGAAGCAGTCCACATAAGAGAACTTTGGGCCAGCAGAGAATTACAATGAATTTGGAGAAGGGTTATTTATGTTAGATATCAGAATCAACAGACATTTAGAAGATTGGAAACAAATGGTGATTGATGGCTTATGCAAGATTAAAATAAATTCCCCACCATAAATTTTGAAAGTCATGTTTCTAATATCCATATATTTCCATACCTATAACAATATGTAAAAACAGATTAGGGAAACAGGAAGTAATAGATAACTGCTAGTTAAAAATCCATTGATTTCATAGTTCTTTAAGGAATTCAGAAGTTATATTTTAATATGAACCACCTGAATGATTATCAATAGTCTCAACTTCATTTTCCATGTCTGTAAGAAATCTTGGAGTGTTTTCAATTTACTTAATTGATTTTACAAAACAAATTTAGAGCAGGGAATGACATTTTATGTATGGTTCCTTCATCTATATTATGGGGGTGTGTGGAATTAGGCAATACATAATCTAATTTTAATTATAAGTGTATTTGAACAAATACAGAATACTTTTGATTAACATAGTAGCTAAATTTTTATAGAACTTTTCTTTTTCTAAGTACCAACATTGCTATATTTTCAGGTAAGGCAGCTGTTACTAGACTATTTTTCAGTGGCTAAGGAACATAATTCCCCTAGAATAACTCAATGAACAATGGTCTCAGAGAGCCAGTAAGTGGTAGATCTTAGAACTAGAATTTAGTTTTAAAAGCTACTATAAAGCATCTGTTCCCCTAACTTATATATATATAATAATGTTAACAGTACATATCTTTCCTGTAGGGCCACAACTAACTTTCATAAAGGTTTTGAAAATATGTATGAAAGATAGCTCTCTCTCTCTCTCTCTCTCTCTCTCTCTCTCTTTCTCTCTCTCTCTCTCTCTAGATATATATATTCACATACATACACATATATGTATATATACATATATATATGTACAAATAGATGTGTGTATATATATGTATATATATATATATATACATATATGTGTGTGTATTGTTATTTTATGAATAAATCAATGCATATATTTCATTTTCCATATGAATAAAAAAGGTCATATATTAGGCCTTGGCCAATAAGATGTGTCATTTTGTGATGCATTCACATATAGCAGTTGTTATGATATTTCATGTTTAAAACATAATTTCATTTTAATGCATTTTAATAAAACTGCTATTGCAAGATACCAAATTTTCTTGAACAACAGCTAATTAAAAGTATGTATAATATAGTATTCAGTTTCTAGTGTATTTATTTCTGAATCCCTTGGAGCCTCTACTTTCATTTCTTAAGACATACTTTTTTCATCATACATGGACATTTTATTTGATGCAGCGAAGTGTGTCTTTACTACAGTTACTGTTTTCCCATTGGTGATTCTGGTCTAGTATCAAGGAGCCTGCGATTGTTTTTGTCCCTCTGAGTAAATAAGGAAAGCACTCCATCTCAAGAAAACTCATAAACCTGACTCCTTTTAAAGTGAGCTCATCCTATAAATCTCTTCTATCCATTGCAATTTTCTACACTGTTCTTTTACATTGATAACAGTACACCCTCCACGTGAGGGGGAGGGCAGAAATTGCAATGTGTACTTCTAAGAAAGGGTGTTTCTGAGATATTTAGTTCTAAATTTGTATTCACCTCATATTGTTCAAAACATAAATGCCATGAGAAGTATCATTTCTCTCATTACAAGCACATGGGAGAGTCCTTAATAAAGTCAAAGTAACTACAGGAAATGCTTTGTCCTCTATGGTTTTGCTAGAGGAAAAATGCTTTAAACTGTTTTCCTCCATCCTTATATTTAGATTAAATAACAGTTAAATAGATTTTACAGGCTATGAGCTGCAACAATCCCTATGAAGGAAAGCTGGTTGTGAACTCAATTGATACTGGAGGCGAGCTGTGACTCACATGGATTAGTGATCCCAGGAAAACAACCTCGGCTCAACTGGTGCAGACACTTCCAACATTCATGTGCTAATGAGATCACCTCTATTGCCTTTGGGCATAAGGATTTGGTTTTTTTCAATTTGGATCTTTTTTTCAATTATATTGACAATAGGAAAGAAATTATTGGGTCCGGTTGACCCCGAAATCTATAGTCATTGCTGAAGCCATTGCTCAAACTGATTATAAGAAAAAAATGGATAGTCCCTTCTGAGGATCCTAAGGCATTGCAGTTAGTGATTTAAAAGACATGTGCAACCTACCCAAGACATAGGATAGATTCTCAAAGATGTCTAATAGAAGTTGGTGCTACGATCTATCTGAAATGAGTATAGGAATTATTCCCAGAACAGATAACTTAATCTCAGGCAAGTCTGTGCAACTTGATTTCCTCCCTTTAAAACTGAAATATGAATCTTCACTAAAACTTATTTTAGATTTATTTATTGCAACTTAAGAGGTAGAAATTTTAATACTATTTAAAAGTTAACCTGAGAATATTGCTCAAACATTTAATTAATGTATTATTAAATGAATTAATTAATGAAAAATAAATGAATGATTTAATGTGTTTGTGTGTGTGTGTGTGTGTGTGTGTGTTTGAGGGATAATGTGTATATGTGTGTTTGTAAGATGGTTAACCTGCATCTTTGGATATCCACTCATTGGAGTCCTACATATTCTATTTAAATTATGTTTATAAATCTATTCCAATTAAATGATGTCTCCTAAATATAAGAATATAAATGTATAGATATATAGACATATATTGACATATGTATATATCTATCTATATATATTTAATTTTTGTAGCACTAGCACTTGGAATTATTTGTTGCAAATTTCAGAAACTTCAAAATGTTGATCAGGATTAATAAATCATATCCAATTATAGTATGTATGTACTAGAGGCCCGGTGCACAAAATTCATGCATGGGGGGGGGGGGGCAGTCCCTCAGCCTGGCCTGCATCCTCTCCAATCTGGGACCCCTTAGGGGATTTCTGACCTCTCGGGGGATGCCCACAGGGATCAGGCCTAAACCAGCAGTTGGACATCCCTCTCGCAATCCAGGACCACTGTCTCCTAACCACTCACCTGCCTGATCGCCCCTAACCCTTCTGCCTGCCTGCCTAATCACCCCTAACCGCTCTCCTCTGACAGCCTGATCACCCCTAACTGCCCTCCCCTGCCGGCCTGATTGCCCCTAACCGCCTCTGCCTTGGCCCCCGCCACTGTGGCTTTGTCTGGAAGAAGGACTGTACAACTGGAAGATGTCTGGTCAACCTGGTCTAATTAGCATATTACCCTTTTATTAGTATAGACTAGTAGCCCGGTGCACAAAAATTTGTGCACTCAGGGGTAAGGGTGAGGAGTGGAGCCAGACCCCTCAGCCCGACCTGCACACTCTGTCATGTTCCGGGACCCCGGCCACTCCTGGCCTAGGCCCAGGCCTACAGGCTTGGGGCGGCCTGGCTCCCAAGGCTTCATTTTATCAAGAGAACAAAGTTGGCATTAGTTACAGCCCTCACAGAACCCAGTAAACTGCATCTGTGCATACAACTGTCTTGTTCATGTGCCTGCTTCACCCTACTGAATTACTAACATCTTGAGGACATAGCTCCATCTTATCCTGCTTCAACTTCAGTGCCTGGCCTGGTGCCAGGGACCTGAGAGGGTGTGCTGAGTGAGTGAGTGAGTGAGTGAGTGAATGAGTGAATGAATGAGCAAGTAAGTGAATGAGCAAGCAGCTACCGTCGGGGATAGTTCACACTCTGCTATGGACTGCCTGACACAAATCCTGGGAAGTTTCCACCCTGCTCCCAGCGGACCCACTCCCCCCCCCCCCCCCCGCGAGGGCCGTTTGTGGGCGTGGCCAGTGGCAGATGGGTGCATTAGCACCTGTCAGCCGGGGATCCCTTCCAGGGCCGTTTGTGGGCGTGGCCAGTGGCAGATCAGTGCATTAGCACCCGCCAGCCTCGGATCCCCTTGGGATGGAAGTTTGTGGGTGTGGCTGGTGGCGGACCAGTGCATTAGCACCCGCCAGCCCGGATTGCCCCGGGAGGGCCGTTTGTTGGCATGGCCAGTAGCAGATCGGTTCATTAGCACCTGTTAGCCGGGGATCCCTGCTGGAGGGCCATTTGTGGGCGTGGCCAGTGGCAGATAGTTGCATTAGCACCGGTCAGCTGGGATCCCCACTGGAGGGCCGTTTGTGGGCTTGGCCAGTGGCAGATCGGTGCATTAGCACCCACCAGCCTCGGATCCCCTCGGAATGGACGTTTGTGGGTGTGGCTGGTGGCGGATCAGTGTGTTAGCACCGGTCAGCCAGGGATCCCCGTAGGAGGGCCATTTGTGGGCGTGGCCGGTGGCCCATCGCTATGGTCTCGCTGCCAGCCCTGGGTCTGTTTTCATACCGGTCGCCTCCAGACAGGGTCGCAAATAGCAGGCCCGGATGGCAGCGGGGCAGGTGGGATGGCGCTGTCCTGCCCTGCCTGCAATATGCAAATTAGCCGCCATCTTTGTTGGCGGTTAACCGCCATTTAGTTGGCAGCTAATTCGCATATCGCCCTGATTAGCCAATGGGAAGGGTAGCGAAGTTACGGTTAATTACCATGTTTGTCTATTATTAGATGGGATGTTTTGAAAAGTTCCTTTTACATGAAAAGTTTTAGTAAAGAATGCAGTTCTTACTTACAGACTTTGTGATCACCTGAATTAGCAAGTTTACAGTGCTTGAATGAAACACATCATCTACAAAAGAAGTAGGAAAGGCTGCTCTGGAAAAACAGATAGAAGAAATAAATGAGCAAATTAGAAAAGAGAAAGAGGAAGCTGAGTCTCGTATGCGACAAGCATCTAAGAATGCAGAGAAGTCAGCTGGTGGAGGTGGAAATGGCAGTAAAAACTGGTCAGAAGATGATCTGCAATTACTAATTAAAGCTGTGAACCTCTTCCCTGCTGGAACAAATTCAAGATGGGAAGTTATTGCTAAATTACATGAACATACATTCTCTTTCTGGAGTCAAGAGAACCACCAAAGATGTATCAGCAAAGCCAAAAAGTCTTCCAAAAACTGACCCTCATCAAAAAGATGACATAAACAAAAAGGCTTTTGATAAATTTAAACAAGAACATAGAGTAGTGCCTCAAGCAGACAATGCAACACCTTCAGAACGATTTGAAGGTCCATGCACAGATTTCACGCCTTGGACAACAGAAGAACAGAAACTTTTGGAACAAGCCTTGAAAACATACCCAGTAAATACACCTGAAAGATGGGGAAAAATAGCAGAAGCAGTGCCTGGCAGGACAAAGAAGGACTGCATGAAACGATATAAGGAACTTGTCGAGATGGTAAAAGCAAAGAAAGCTTCTCAAGAGCAAGTACTAAGTGCAAGTAGAACCAAGAAATGACTTAAGACAATCTTTGTTGTGTGTGCATTTTTATAATAAAACTGAAAATACTTTACAAGTTTTCATTCTTATAATTGCACTTATGGAGATAATTTGAAAGTGTGCTGTTCCAACATAGTTTCTCAAGAGAGCTACCATTCACTGTGGTAGCATTATCCGTTGAAAGTTTGATGCAGTATTTCATTCAAATTTCCAAGTACGTATGTTCATTTTTATGTTTTCCTTTGGGGACTGATAGCTTAAAACTTGCCAGTCTCTATTAGTTTTATAAATATGTATGTTCAAAATAAAGACTTAAGAGAATTGAGGCAAATTCCAAACAGATGTGAGGTCACTGCCTCTGAGTGGCCTTTGACTCTTTGTAAGTCACCTCCTGGAGCAATAAATTTTATCACATCTCTTTATTTTAGATATAAAATTTTCACATTAAAAATTTTGCTTGATAGTCTGGTAATCTTTTCACTGATTTGCAAAATTTTTAAAGTATACAAATAAATTGTTATTTTTTATTGAAAAAAACACGAAGATTTAAATAAAATCAATTAGCAATACCAAAAATATTTGGAGAATATAGCTAGTGTGGAATGGACAATTACCCAGCAATAAATGATTGGCAAATGTTTTCTGAGTCCTTATACTTTAGGTACTCAGAGGATCTGACTTTCATTGTCCATTTTAGCAAGTATCACAAATATATTTCAATTGTCATATAATCTCACCATCAAGGTCCATTGTCAAAAACATATTTCTTTACTCCAGAAAATTTAATTCTATATTTTTTTTAAAGTATATTCTTCCCACAGTCTGTTCTATTCCTCTATATCTCTGATCTATGTTATGGATCTCAGAGGGAAGGTGGGGGAGGGTGGGTGGGTGGCAAGTGACCAACTAAAAACTAAAGAATCGTTACCTAAACAATATCTATTATTCAAAAGGTGTGACCTAAATAATAAGTATATAATGTATTTTATAATTATTTTACCCTTTTCCCCCCAAAATTAAAGGCCTTAATCTATAATTTGCAAATATGATGAGATAGGTTTCTCTGGACAAGCTTCTGCATAGCACAGTTACCATGCCAACAGACACATTCATTTTTGACATAATATGGAAGAGTGGGTGTGATCTGGCAATCTAAAATGTGATAATTAGAGAAGCACTAGGGACTCAATTTTATGTTTATTAATTTAAAAATTAAAGATGTAATAAATAGATTTCATCTCAATGGTTAGAGGGTGTGACTTCCTTGGGAAATTTTAAAGTTATATTCCTAAACTGTGTTTAGGGAGAGAAAGCCAGGAAGATCATGGTTCATTGCCCTCAAAGTATATATTTTGTAATTTATATTATTTTTTATTCCCTCATTCCCACTACTCATCTATTGAAAAGAATAAAGTATGGCCCAGCCAGAGTAGCTCATCGGTTGAAAGTCTACCTATGAACCAGGAGGTCATGGTTGGATTCCCAGATAGGGCACATGCCCGGGTTTCAGGCTTGATCCCCAGTAGGG
>NW_005875965.1:0-10856 GCF_000147115.1 Myotis lucifugus | reverse complement strand
GTGGATATCTCACAGGTCAGCCGCTTGAAGTACTCTGGAAGATCAGCATAGTCATTTCCATAGGAGATGACCTTGATCCCTTTGTCCAGCATGTTTTCTCGAAGCTTCATGAACTCGTCTATATCTCCTTTCCGAACCAGCATGAAATGTTCTAAGTCAGATTTATGCTTGACAGCCTCCAGAAAAAGGGCTTGGAAAGTGGTGTCGTCCACCGTCTGGCCGCAACCCAGGAAAAGAAATGACTTGTTTTCATAGAGTTTCTGAATCTCTCTCTTGCAGGAAAAGAAACAAAGTGACACGGTGAAGACACACACAAGGCGTGTCTGAGACACAAAAGCCACAGGCTCATCATCACTGCTCTTAACAGACTGTGGCCGCCACTGAACCAGGGTTAAGAGGGAGGATAAGCCCCTAAAGCTGATCTTGTTTGTGCCCTGACCGGGAATTGAACCAGTGACCTCTTGGTTCATGGGTTGATGCTCCACCACTGAGCCACACCAGCCGAGCTATCACTATAACTTGGATTATTGGTCTAATACTGATCTGTACCAATATCAGACCTATGTCTACAATATTGTTGTCATAGGTGTTGTCCATAGGTTCTCTATTCAGGGTTTCTCGGGGTTACCACTGGTCTACTGACCTTGCAATTTATTTTTGAGATCTATGTACCCAGAAGCCATAAGACCAACGAGTAGATCTTTAATATATCTTACTCTTTCCATTTTTTGGACTGTATTTGCCTTTTTTTACCTTACAAAGGGAACCATGGACCACCAGAAAGATAATTTCATCACCAGATTTCCTCAAGACTTAGATCAATATATATCTATGTGTGTATGTATCTTTATATACACATATGTAAACACATTGTATGCGGGAAACGTATTTATACGTTTTACATTGACTGGTAGTAAGTAGAGCGCGGGACACGTATTAATACGTTGTTTTATAGACTAGTGGTAGAATGCGGGTAACGTATAAATACGTAAACTAAAGTTATCGTAATTTTACTGAACGTTGCCATTTGCACAAAAAATTAGCAAAAATGGTCAGCGCCACGCGCCACCTGTTAGCGCGCGATAAAAACTACCCGCAAACAATGTGTAAATATAGAAACATTAGAAATGATTTTCTTAAGTGATCACACAATGTCAGCAATGAATGGAGTTCCAACAGATGCCAGGGAAAGAATATGTGGGGGGAAAGGCTCTTGTGCTTTAGAAAACATCACATTTTCTTGGTCTTTCTTTTGCTGCATCATGTAGATACGATCACTCTGTGACCCAGTCCTATTATACACTGTTTTCAGAATTGGGGGCCAGTGAATCACTCCCACATATCATTGGTGAGGTAGACTTTTTGGTTTGAACATGCATGTGTGAGCAAGTCTAACACTTGCATCTTTAAAGATCAACAAAGATATTTTTTCACAAAGAAGAAAACCTCTATTTTATCACCAAAAGTTTTTCAATTTTTTCCATTGAGCAGTAAGTTTGAATAAGTGTGGTAATTAATACAAGCCCATCATCATTTACACAAAATTACTTTAGGATGTATATTCTAGTAGTGATTGGTCAATAAAAAGCTACACCAGTTATTATTGGCATAGAGAGGGTTATTAATACTATAATAAACTAAACAATAAAAAGAGAGAATAATGTATTCTCCATATGTGAAGGTGATGGCAACCAGCTGTCTGTCCATCAAGAACAAAGGGAGTCCAGCCAGCGTGGTTCAGAGGTTGAACATGGACCTATGAACCAGGAGGTCATTGTTCCATTCCCAGTTGGGACACATGCCAGGTTGTGGGCTCAATAACCAGTGTGGGGTGTGTAGGAGGCAGCTGTTCAATGATTCTCTCTCATCATTGATATTTCTCTCTCTCCCCCTTCCTCTCTGAAATCAACAAAAATAAAAACATAAATGGAGCCGAAACCGGTTTGGCTCAGTGGATAGAGCGTCAGCCTGCGGACTAAAGAGTCCCAGGTTTGATTCCGGTCAAGGGCATGTACCTGGGTTGCGGGCACATCCCCAGTGGGGAGTGTGCAGGAGGCAGCTGATCGATGTTTCTCTCTCATCGATGTTTCTAACTCTCTATCTCTCTCCCTTCCTCTCTGTAAAAAATCAATAAAATATATTTTAAAAAAAAACAAAAACATAAAATGGGGAAAAAAAGAACAAAGGGAAAGCCTGTAGCTCAATACCTCGAGTACATTTTTCAAGATGGCACGCACACCCACAAGCTGAGGGGCACGGTAAAGGATGTTTGACCCTCCAACTTTGAATGAATGAAAAGAACATGTTAGCCCTTGAAGACCAATGGTACGCTTAGAGGTTTCCAGGAAGGCTTTCCCAAGACCAGCGAGATCAGCAGCACTCACCATAACTTCAGTGTTCCTGAGCACGTTCTGGTACCCAGCGGGATGAAGGACAATGCCACTAGGGTTGGTGTAGACCCCATGGATGTGGAGCACGCTCAGCTTCCGCTTCTCCTGAGCCCACTCTAGGACCTGCACAACACAAAGAAAGCTCAACCAGGCGGGCGGGCTGAACACTCGCTTCAAGGTCACAGCAGGCAAGACGACTAGGCTTCTGGCTTTCTTTTGTTAATTTTTAAATTGATTTTTAGAGAGCGAGGAAGGGAGGGTGAAAGAGAGAGCGAGACAAGAAGCATCGATTTGTTGTGCCACTTATTTATGCAGTCATTGGTTGATTCTTGTGTCGGGGATGATGCTCTAACCAAATGAGCTAACTGGCCAGGGCTGGGGTGTGTCCCTTCTTAAATAGGACGGTCAGAGAAGACCTCTCAGAGGAGGTGCTATTTGAGACGTAATAGGTGAAGAAGGAACTGGCCACACAGAGTCTAAGAGTAGCAGGTGGAAACACTCCAGCCAGAGGAAATGAGTCTTCATGGCACCATATCCCTAAGTGATTTCCTTTTAAAACCTGGCTTTGAGGTCAGCAAAGTTACAGAGTGGCACCACAGCTGCTCCTCTGGCAGAGGCAGCACTGAGGCAATGAAGCCAGTGGGTGAATCTCTCATCTATTCAAACTACTTAGCAGGGTTCTAGGCTGGACACAGAGGCAGGCTCCTGGGAAAACGAAGTATAGAAGGATAATTACAAAAACTACTGAGCAGGACAAATGAGACCAGGTGGCTGTTTGCAACCTGTTTTGTTTTATTTTTTTCTCACTTATTATGTCTCTGACATCTTTATGGCAATGAAAACATTTTGCCTTTTATGGCTTCATTGAATTTCACCAATTAAATACATGTTAGTACAGCTATAGAATGTCCTATTGATGCTAGATTTCAAATTACAAACTCAGGTGACCATTCTAATAGCCTCATCTCGTTAGCTGGCACAGATCAACATCTATAATTCACTATTATTAAGTAGATAGCTTAGGTATAGTATGGGCTACAATAAAAAAGTCCGCTGAGGTTTCCACTGAACATTAACCTCAACCCAGCATCACTTGGCCTGGAAGATGGTCTGCCAGATGTCCGAAAGTAGTTTTCATTCATTTTCAGATGGAGTTGGCACACACAATATATTCTAAGAGAGAATTCTTTTTTTGTGAATCCTCACCTGAGAATATTTTTCCCATTGTTTTTCAGAGTGAATAGAAGGGAGGGAGGGAGGGAGGGCAGAGAGGGGAAAGGAAGAGGGAGGAGGGGGGGGGAGAGAGAGAGAGAGAGAAAGAAACATCAATGTGAGAAAGACACATCGACTGGTTGCCTCCCGCATGTGTCCCAACAGGGAGTGGGGAGCGAATCCACAACTGAGGTACATGCCCTCTACTGGGAATCAAACCCGGGATGCTTTGTATGCAGGCCACTTAGCAACACTGGCTAGGACAAAGAGAGAATTCTAAATAAATATTACAACTACCTGACATTATCAGATATTAAAGAGATCTTATAGTTCAAATGACTTCCTATGTTCTAGCTTTAAAATTGGGTGAAATTGTCAAAACTCACAGAACTGAGCACTTTTAAGGTCTGTGCATTTTATGTATATTGATTTTTATCTCAAAAAAAAATCTCCGGCCCTGACCGGTTTGGCTCAGTGGATAGAGCGTCGGCCTGCGGACTGAAGGGTCCCAGGTTCGATTCCAGTCAAGGGCATATACCTTGGTTGCGGGCACATCCCCAGTAGGGAGTGTGCGGGAGGCAACTGAATTGATGTTTCTCTCTCATCAATGTTTCTAACTCTCTATCCCTCTCCCTTCCTCTCTGTAAAAAATCAATAAAATATATTTTAAAAAAAATCTTCGCAGGAAGGAGCAGCTTCCTTTCTACACAAATACCAGCACTACCCAACCTCCCAAGGAAAACAGGTTCTCTCCACTAGCCTGAAGCAGGCTCATGCTTTACTTTTTACCTTTTTTTCATCAGTGAGGTCAAGGGATTCAAGCTGTTTGCCCTGGTCTGCTGCGTACAGTTCCAGGAGGTTGTCGAAATTTGTAGTCAATACCAGGGCCCCATTCTCCATCAGGTGGAGAACTGACTGAAGTAGTTGTTTTCCAGAGTCTTCAATCTTTGACTCCAAGTCATCGAATACTTCATATAAACAGTCCTTAAAAAACGTGGATCGAACATTACTAGTACGCTGGAGAGGGATTTGAAAGAGAAAAAAATTAATGCTAGGTGTTTTCTTAGGTCACTTGCCTTAATAACAATAATAGCAATTTTTAAAAATATACTTTGTACCTAAAATAAGGGTAACATATTGTCTACCTCCCAGGGTTATAAGGAAAACAGGAGGATGCACGCCAAGTGCTTAGCACAGTGGTTCCCAACCTTTTTTTGGCCATGCCCCACCTAAGCACCTCTAAAATCCTGGTGCCCGCCCCCACCCCCCCACCGACATATAATTCTTCTCATTCAAAAAGTAAACTCCTATTCACGTAGAGGAAGTCTAAAAGGCCATTAACTTGGTCTAAACAACTTCCAAAGAACATAGCATCCTTGAAAGAGGAAAAAAACAAAAGAATGAAAGGACAGTTGAAGTACTGAGGAAGAAATCACTAAGAAATTGTTAAAAAAATAATATGAAGTGATATGAAGAAACAGCAAATGAAGTTGCAAAACATATAATAGAGAACTGAAATGCATAAATGTCACTATATATTTATGTACTGTATATGAGTCCCCTAGAACCATTAGTAATGCAAAAAATTCACTGTTAATAACTCATTCTCAAATTGCCCCCCTTAAAAATCAAATTACCCCCTGGTGGGGCGCGTGCCCCACGTCTGGAACCACTGGCTTAGACGATGCCTGGCGAGTAGCAAGGGATCAGCACTATCACATCACATGCAAACATCACAGCTCTGTGAATGGCACTCTGACAGAATGGAGAATATGGACATGGCCAGGAGATGTTACTGCCAGGATAAAGGAATGCTGGGGGCAAAGCACGGTGCCAACTACCCTCCAATCTGGCCTCAGGCAAGGAGACAATGAGTGCTTTCGTAAACTTTAACGAGGGAATAACTAATAAAAGACATCTAATGTGGGTTAGCATCTCTTTTTCTAATCCTAGGTGCTTTTTACAGATGCACTGGATTTGGATGCTAATGCTATGGGAAAACTGCTTGCCTTCTCCCTGCCTGTTTTTTTCCCTTGCATAGTTCAGCAACTTGTTTACATGTTTATTCGGAAGAATACTTAGTATTTAATAAAGGCTATCAATTTGCAACTGTTAAAAATACTAAACATTAGTCAGTTCTAAACAGACTCCCTATCTTTTAACATACGGTTTATTTACATAACTGTTTTCCCAGATTTATTTTAATTATGCAAATATCTCAGAGAACTAATAAGGAAATACAATACTAATCTCAAGTGGAAAGTGGCCCGTGGGACAAAAGAAATTTGAAAGGGAAAGTAACCATAATATGCTGTGACATGTATCTGATCCCTATCCCATTCCTGCTATACTATTCCAGCAGATAATGTCAGAGCAAGAATTCGTTTTTAAAGGCCCCAATATTTCCCATTCAACCTCTATGTAACTGCACTTAGCTGCTAGGTCATAGAGAACAGCTGCTGTTTTCCCTCAAAAAAGCCCCCACCTTTCTGGTTTCCTTTGTACATCTTTCTAAGAGCGCAACGCTCAGATAAAGACCTGTTCCCATGGAACCAGGGACGCAGATTCATGGAACACACTTAATTTGCCAAATTCTTGCCCTAATTTTTCAAAGTATTTTATAAGATTATCAATTATGTATGCCTACCAAATATTTTCACAGTAGAAAAATTCGAGCGAAGGTGGAAGAGTCCCTCTCCCTAGTGGTGACCCGCTCAGAGGTTTGTCTGCTTTTGTCAGTCAGTCCCTAGTCCAGGCTCCTCTATGACTAGACAGGCTCTTCGCTGCACCTGTTGTGGGGAGAGTGGGGCTCCAAGGTTCTTTTCTGGTGCTAAATAGGTGGGATGGCCCATATTTGTGTGGCTAAGAATGTATTTTTTTGTCCATTCTCATTGCGTAAGGGCATAAATAATTCTATCACATGTTGTAGCAACCCACAGGCAGCCCACAGGGGATTCTAACACTTAAAAAGAATGAACAATCTGCTCAGAAACACGGTGAAGAATTTATAACCTCAGTTACTGAATTTCACTGCATACAAGAGTCAACCACTAACGAACGCCAGGCACTTTTCTAGATTGGTTATGAAAAATGCAGTGCCCTTTGACATCTATCAAAATACAATTATTTATCCTACGATCTTAAACTTCCATTTCTGGGAATATGCCCCACAGATATAACTGCAAACAAATGATATACACAAGGTTATTAGTTCTCTGTCGTCTGTAACAGTGGAGGACTGGAAACAAGCCCGGTATACACATACAGGAGACGGGCCTGAAAAGACCTCCAGGATATGCTGCTAGGTAAACAAAGGGGGTGCGGAACAGTGTGTCTAGAGCAGCCCTGGGCAAACTACGGCCCTCGGGCCGGATCCGGCCCGTTTGAAATGAATAAAACTAAAAAAAAAAAAAAAAAAAAAGACCGTACCCTTTTATGTAATGATGTTTACTTTGAATTTATATTAGTTCACACAAACACTCCATCCATGCTTTTGTTCCGGCCCTCCGGTCCAGTTTAAGAACCCATTGTGGCCCTCGAGTCAAAAAGTTTGCCCACCCCTGGCTAGATGCTACCTGTTGACATGGGGGATGAAGGTAGTGAGATAAGAATATAGTCCTGTGTGCAAAAAGGTACATTGGGAGGATGCTCACAAAGCTAGGAAGAGCCCAGCCGGCATGGCTCAGTGGTTTAGTGTCAACCTAAGAACCAGGAAATCACAGTTCGATTCCTGGTCAGGGTACATGCCCAGGTTGCGGGCTCGATCCCCAGTGTGGGGTGTGCAGGAGACAGCTGATCAGTGATTCTCTCTCAACATTGATGTTTCTACCTCTCTCTCCCTTCCTCTCTAAAAATAAATAAAAATATATTAAAAAAAAAAAAAGCTAGGAAGAGTGGTAACCCATGGTGAGGAGAGGAGGCAGACAAAGGCACGAGTGGGAGTGAGATGCTGGGATGTACATAACCCTTTTACATCACTTTCATTTACTTCTGCAATGTGTGTTAACAGCACCTCTTCAGAAAAGCAAAATTAAGTTTAAAATTAAGCGAAGAATATGGTTATTTTAAGAACTTCCCTGTGTTTTATAACTTCATTTTGTACTGATTCATGCACACAGTTATATAACACTACCTTCAAATACCAGTTTAATCATTACGCACACAGATAAAAATGCCTGGGCATACAATCAGCTAATCAGGGGTGTGGAATATATTTTCTTGCTTCTAAGAAAAGAAATACAAAAATATTAAAGCCTGGAAATAAATGTCAGGAGTCACTTATTTTAGCTAGGTATCTTTTAGCCCTATTTCTTTTTTAAAAATAGATTTCAGAGAGGAAGGGAGAGGGAGAGAGAGAGATAGAAACATCAATGATGAGAGAAAGCACTGATCAGCTGCCTCCTGCACACCCCTTACTGGGGATTGAGCCTGCAACCCGGGCATGTGCCCTGACCTGGAATCAGACCATGACATCTGGTTCATAGGTCAATGCTCAACCACTGAGCCACACCGACAGGGCTAGCCCTATTTCTTTCAGTTAGTACAGTGGTTCTCAGCCTTCCTAATGCCGCGACCCTTTAATACAGTTCCTCATGTTGTGGTGACCCCCAATTTCATTGTTACAAATTGAACATAATTAAAGCATAGTGATTAATCACAAAAACAATATGTAATTATATATGTGTTTTCCGATGGTCTTAGGCGACCCCTGTGAAAGGGTCATTCGACCCCCAAAGGGGTCGTGACCACAGATTGAGAACCGCTGAGTTAGTACATTTTGTGGATCAACATAGAGAGGAAGGAAAGGGGCTTTCCTTGCTGCACTGATTTCTTCAGACTTAAATATGAAGCAGGTGACTCTGGAACTAAATTTCCCACCAGTGCCTCTGAATCAGGACAAAGGAATGCAAACAAAAGGAAGTTCCATGGTCAGAAGGAAATGCCGAACTCCCACACAACTTCCAGGGACATTTTTTCATTCATTTCAAACTGTGAACTGATCCCAAGGCTACTTCGTTTCCTTCCACCCTGCAACTCTCATCTTTCTGATCCCAGAGAGAGTGAACACAGACACAATCCTGACTCTTTCCCTGAGGTGCCTGCCTGTGCAGTGCCTACTATGTGCCAGACACTTTCTATTATCTCACTTACTCTTCAGAGAACCCGAGCTAAAGAGCATTATCCCAGTTTTATAGGTGCAGAGATCAGAGGCGTTAAGTGATTTGCCCAGGGTCTCTGCATTTCAATGGCTTTTCTTGGGTTCTGATTCTGAATGCTCTCTGCACTGAAGACAATGTCACTTCCTTCCCTGCTGTGTAAGAAACTGGCTCAGTAGATGGGGGCCTTTTACTTTAACGCTCAACCAGAGCCACACCGGTCAGGCATATTCTTCTTTAATATGGACATTTTCAAACATACACAATAGCAAAAAGAAGAGCATTAAAAAACCCCCATGTACCCATCAGCCAGTTTGAACAATGATCACACAAAGCTGATCTTGTTTAACCTAAACTCCCCACCCACCACACCGCTTCTCCACTTCACTGAATTTTTTGAAGTGATTCCTAGACATCATATCATTTCATTCAGATACTTCAGTAGGTTCCCTAAAATATAAGGACTGCCCTTTGCATATAAAACAGAAAACTGCAACACCCCTATCATACCTAAAAAAAAAAAAAAAATTACTATTAATTCCTTATGTGGACAAAAAGGGGCCACATCCTAAATCTGACAAGCTCAGGGAGGCTCATGATGGGCATTACAAACTCAGAGACTGAAAGTAACCATAGAGGATGGTCTGAACATAAAGATTCCTAATTGAAAGCAAGTCATGGTGGGTAGTCATTCCTGTAGCTTCCTTGACAAAAGTCAATCTTTACTGCCTTCAGCGAGCCTGTCTATTGTCTTTTTGGAAGGTCAAAGAAACCCCCCTTTTATACCCCTTAGGGCACAAGCTCCCAGCAGAGTATGAGACCACAGACCCCTCATTGTTATCTTGTTGCCCCCATACCATCTCTGTGTGCTGTACATGTTAACTATCCTGTACCCATCAAAGTAAAAGAAGTGTGTCTGTTTTATTTTTTATCCAATCACAGAGATTTCCCTGCTTTGCTTTCTCCTGCCTCCCTAATCTACCATCAATGGATTTTACGTAACCCACCCTTCCGTGTCGTCCTTTGATTCCAACATATAAAATAAGCTATAAAACTATCATTCTCCAAAGCATTTTCTCAATCCGTTGAGATTGTGTTTCCCGGTAACTGTCATCAGTTTGGCTCAAATAAACTCTTGTAAGACTTATTCTTAGGCTGGATGTTCTTTCATCGACACTTAATACCAAATACTCAGCTAGTGTTCAAATTTCCCCAGTGCTCCCCCCTTTCTTACAAGCCTTTGGTTGCATGGATTTTTTTCTTACATATCCTCTGTTGGAATGTTTCTCAAAACAAAGCCCTCAGACCTTTTGAATTCCTGAGATTCTTAAGGAGTATGCAATGTCAAGAATATTTTCATAGTAATATTAAGGTGATATTTTGTCTAAACTGTTTGTATTTGCACTGATGATGCAAAGGCAATGGTGGCTAATGAGAAGGGAAATGGGGCTGTGCAATAACCCTGACAAGCTCAGGGGGGCTACATGGCAGGCTTGACAAGCTCAATGATCAAAAGTAACACACACAGCCCAGCCGGTGTGGCACAGCAGTTGAGCATCGACCCATGAACCAAGAGGTCCCCAGTTCGATTCCCGGTCAGGGCTTGATCCCCAGTAAGAGGTGTGCAGGAGGCAGCTGATCGATGATTCTCTCTCAATGATGTTTCTATCTCTTACTCCCTCTCTCCCTCCCTCTCTCTAAAATGAATAAAAACCTTTTTTTTAAAAAACACACATATACAATGATCTGCCAGATCCATCCAACTCACAAAGCGTTAAACCTGTTTTCTTCTATGAGTTTTATCTCTTATATTTAAGTCTTTAATCCATGTTAAGATAATTTTTTATATATGGTATAAGGTGAAGGTCCCGTGAGCTATTTATTTATTTATAATATATATTTATTGATTTCAGAGAAGAAGGGAGAGGGAAAGAGAGATAGAAACATCAATGATAAGAGAGAATCATTGATTGGCAGCCTCCTGCACGTCCCTCAGGGATCAAGCCTATAACCCGGGCATGTGCCCTTGACTGGAATCGAACCCAGAACCCCTCAGTCCCCAGGCCGACGCTCTATCCACTGAGCCAAACCAGCTAGG
>NW_005875964.1:0-10859 GCF_000147115.1 Myotis lucifugus | reverse complement strand
TGTTTTGAGTAAAGTAAGAGCAATTAAGCACAATATTAAAAGACAATGTGATCTTATTTTATAGAATCATACTATCTTTAGTTCCCTATTTTAATTTTATTATTTTAAATAAAGCTGAACATGAGCATCTTTGTGTAGAAACTTTACTGCATTTTAGATTATTTTCTCAGCATGGAGTTCTAGAAATTGCAAGAATACACCGAATGCCTTTTTAAAAGTGCTGAATATATATAACAAATATCCTCTTAGAATATTTAGGTATAAAAGAAAATAAAGAAGACAACAGAAATCATGTTCAGTATCGTCAGCTAGAGAGACAGTCATTACTACTATTTCCTTCCATATTTTGCCTATGCTTAATTATTTTAAAAAATGAGATCATGATGTATAATAATATGTGTGTACTATTTCTCTCCAAATAATATTATACCATGAGAATTTCCATATTCACATATTGGTTGAAAAGTTGATTATAAAGACAAAATGTTTTATTAAATTATTTATAAAAATTTAGTTGTTTTTCCTTTATCTTGGATACTTGGATTTTTTCAAATTGTTTTGGATACTGCATCGAACGTTTGCAAATCAACCTTTTTCACATATGTCTGTGATTTTTTTCTTTAAGCTGCATTGCTAGAAATGGAATTCCTACATCAAAAGTCAGGAGTGTTTTGTTAAGTTGCTCTCAAGAAAGTTAGCATCAATTTTTCATTCCCACAAGCAGTTTATGAGAGTCGTACATTTTCAGTATCTTCCTGTTGATAGTTTACTTGGCATTGAGAATTACCATGAAAATTTCTGCAAGTTTCATTAGGAAAACTGATATCATTTTAATTTTCATTTCTTGATTATTAATGAGGTTGAACTTTTCATTTCATGTTTATTAGCCATTTGTGTTTCCTCTTGTGTGTTCTCTGTTCATGTTTTTTTTGCTCATTTAGCTATTTGATGAATTTGCATTTTAAAAGAGGAACTCATTAACACAAATAAATCTCTAATTAGTGAACTTATGTCGGAAATACTTACTAGGTAAAGGGGGGGTCTTTCCTGCTCTTGTCTACTCTTTTAAATATATATAAAAATTTATATATATTCAATAAAATATATAAATATTTTTTATTGAATATATATATTCAGTAAAAAATATCAAGCATCTCTTGGTATAAGGAACTGCGCACTGTGGAAAATAAATAGAAAAAAAATGTTTCTGGCCTTTAAGGAGGAGATTATTGTATGACTTGAGTTTAAAATGTTTGAGTCTATTGCTTCTAAAAGCTCACTGATTTCTCACTAAGAGAAATTAAAGTGTGCTGGAGAAAACATGAATAATAGCAAAAACAAGAGAATAATTGCTCATAATTCTATCACCTTAATGCATTGCTTTTATTCTTCTTAGATAGCCTTTTATTTTGTTTGCCTTGAACATAGTTGTAATCATATTCTACATAGTGCTTTGTATCTTCCTCTTTTTACTTTACATTATAGCTTTTGTAAGTAGAAATCTTTGTTCAATGACTGGATCTCACTACAGTTTATTTAGTTATACTCACATTTGGGAGCATTTAGATTTTTCCCTTTTCAGTATAATTTCTAAACCTGCAACCTTGGTGTGTCAGGATGAAGCTCTAACCAACTGAGCTACCTGGCCAGGGCCCACACCAAACTCCTTTGTATGCTCAGCACTGAGCAGAGTGCTTAACTGGAATAGATCTGAATAAATATTGAATCGACAATTATTTTGGAGGCCCTTGCACATTGATAAATTAAGCAATTATAAAGTATGCCCTGTTACTCTATAGAGATTATTACTTCTGTTTAGGTACAGTCCAGTAGTTAGGCTTCTATACAAATATTTGGTAAGGTTAGCAGAAAAATTAACCAATAGAACAAATACCCATCAAATTTCAATCAAATCCTAGCTTCAGCACACAGAATCTATTTACTTAGTTAAGAGCTCTTTCCCAGGGAAATATTTGTAGATCATTATCTTAAGTTTCAAGAGTAAATTTCCAAGTAAGTTCTAAATTATGGTCTTCTTGGAAATTAAGAAACCCCCCAACATATTTATAAAACTGAATCTGAAGCTATTTAAATTTCAGGAAAGAGGATGCTAGAAAAGATCAACATTGGAAAGCTTAAAAACACCTGCATTGAAAGCTTCAATACACACAGAGATAGGAACCAGAAACTTAAACCAATTACAATAATCAGGATGCAAAATTTACCCAAATAAATGGAAAACGTGATTTAAGTTTTAAGGGGTTATAGAACTTTACTTCTGTAAACTTAACTTAACTTTTAAACTTTCTCTCTTGTTCCTATCAGTGCGCTATACTCCCTCTTGGCAACCCACTCCTTCAGGAGACAAAATGTCCTGTTGCTTCAGAAACGACATTGTTCAGTCAAGTCTTCCTGCCCCCTCACCATGCACCAGTTCCCACACTATGTCTTTTTTTATTTGATGGGCACTGAAATTTGCTTTGAGTAAACAGCACCACCTTACAAAATTGGATGTCTTTCATCTTGCAAATACACCCATTTGAAACAACCTGGAACAAGAAACAAAACTAGTGTTTTTGAGCAGCTAGGAACACTGTCACCAAGACCAGACTCGACCGCTCATAGAAATACTCTGTGGAGAGTACCACAGGCCATTGCTGGAAATCTCTTTACTTCGGCACATTTCATTTATCGATATATCCCGAGGACATTAATGCCTGATGTCATGATATGGTAACTGTTATTCATGATGTGTTGATCTTTTTTAAAAATGTATTTTTTGTTGATTTCAGAGAGGAAGGGAGAGGTAGAGAGAGATAGAACATCAATGATGAGAGGGAATCATTGATAGGCTGCCTCCTGCACGCCCCACACTGAGGATCGAGCCCACAACCCAGGCATATGTCCTGACTGTGGATCGAATTGTGACCTCCTGGTTTATAGGTCGATGCTCAACCACTGAGATATGTCAGCCAGGCACGATGTGTTGATCTTGAGTCATATGTACAAGTTAACCTGTCCTGTAAATGAGAATAAATTAGAACAGGAAGTGGGCAGTTCATCAATGGAAGCGTTCCATTCAAAATAGGTGAAATAGAAAAAGTTTCAGCCCTTGAGAAATGGCCTTTGTTCACAAAATACATTTTGGTGGAACACATCATTTACTAATATTATGTAGAAATTTTTTTAAAAAATTCATCCACGAGTACTCCCTTGAAATTTTAAGTTCACTGTACTTTAAACATCCATTAGATGGGTAGGTTGAAAGCAGAGAGAATTATAAAATCTTAGCATTGGAAGAAACTTAAAAATTATTCAGTGAAGGGAATTTAAAAACGAATCTAATTTTCACCCAACACAGAAATCTCTTCAAATTTCCTGACAGTCATTTAACATCTGCATGGAAATTTCATGGAGAGGAGCCAGCTCTTTCAGGAGTCTTTTGTGGCGTGGCTTTGCGGACTACCTTCCTTGACCTTAGTCTACCTTTCAGCCATAGAGAATAAAAATGCCTACCCTTTGTGAAATGCAGACAGTGTTGCAAGTAATGTACTACACACATGACATGCATTCTTGCTAATCCTTATAATAACCCTACAGAATTGATATTCTTAACTCCGATTTAGAGATTAAAAAAGCGAGGCACAAAGATTTTCTGAGGTCAGACAGTTAATGTTTAAAAATGAAGAAGTGTTCTTATCAGTAATAGCTCTTTACAATATTGGAAAATACATTTTAGTTTTCTCTAAGCTCTCCCACAGCAAACAATTCCTCAGCTATTTGCTGTCTGTTATATGAAGTGAGGAGTGTGTTTCCCGTTTGTTGCGCTTCCATGAATACTTAGAAATTTTTAAATAATGCTGGCAAGTGTGAAACCCAGGTCTGAATACTCTTCTCCACATAGATGTTGCCTCTCCTGATTTAGATATTACCCTATTGTACAGCTTAAGACTTATTTTGTTGTTGCAGCAGCTGTACTAAAATGTTGACTGGCGTTCAACTCAAGACCAACTAAGGCTTCTAGGCTTCTTCTCCCCCTTAGTTCCATGCTATGGAGCCTGATCTAGGCCATCTTGTAAAGGTGCAGGTGTTTGTCTGTTAATTAGTTAATTATTTTACTCATAACATGTCTGTTAATATTATTTCATGGGCTTCATCCCAGTGTTCTGCCTTGTCAAGATAATTTTGAATCTTGATTCTGTTATCTAATGCATTGGCTCTGCCTTTCAACTTGGTGTTATTTGCAAATTTGATAACCATCCTTTACATGCCTTCATCAGGCTGTTGACAAAAACACTGAACAGGAAAAGGGCAAAGATATCATTCTGTAGCATGCAACCAGAGATATTTTAGTTAGTCATGCTCCATCTAAATGAGTAATGGTCAAGGAGTAACAAAAAATTGTAGAGTACTTCATAGTTTCAAAACTCTGCATTTATGATCTAATACATTATTGTGATCTACTCTAGTCATCATACTACGGAGGAATTAGATTCAAGGACAACAGGGGGAGGGGGACCAGCAGTTGCCCTCTGCGTGCTGGGATTTTAGGAGCTGTGGGAACACTGCTTCCTGTCCCCAAGTGCCTCCTCATCCAGTTCACTGCCATCATAAATTCAAGGGCACTTTGTTAGCGACGTAAGTAAAATAGGAGTTTGTGTGCTATTAAAATGCCAATTTTATGGTGTTTTTTTCACCCTAGTATCTGTTTTACTTATTATTTTCCTTACTTTCTATCCCACCAGAATGTAAGTTCCATAGGGAAAGAATGTATCTATTTTTTCCCCCCGGTTTTGCTCACTGCTATTTCCTAGCACTTAGAACACATAGTCGATGCGTGTAGTTGATCTTAAACACTTATGAATAAATGGATGAGAAACTTGAAGGCTTCTAGGTCTGTGAAGTTTTTGCATAAATGTGCTTTAGGTCCTGCAGGGCAAGTTTGATAAAGTCAACCCATCAAGGCAGTGAATGTCTTTGCTACTGTGACTTCTCTGCTACTGACCTCTGACCTCACCACTTCTGTTCCGTGTCACCCTTCCTGCTACTCTGACTCAAAGTGTAGGGTCAGGTGCTTTCCCTATTTTCTCCCAGTTTCTTAAGGCTCTTCTCATGGCCCTGGTCTAAGGCTGACTCTGAAGTCTAGTCCCAACTCAAGCTTGTCTTCCAGTGGCCAGTCTAGTCTTGCAGCTTCTCTGAAATGAGAAGCACCTGCCTGAGGCAGGAGTCCAAGATGCTGAAAGCCTGCCTGCAGTTCCCACTATTGCTCATTTGGATTCTTTGTTGCTCAGAGTCCTTAACAGGGATGTGCACCTGGTTCACTTGGTACCTCAATGTGTTGCTTGCCTGTAGCTTCACTGCAGGTGGCATAAGCTCCCAGGCCCAAAGGAAGAATGCTCTGGGCTCAGGTGGGTGTGAACAAGTCCTCATCCCTTTCATTACCCGCCCTATCTCACATTCTTCTGCAGTAATCCCAAGTCATCACAGGCAGGGACAGAGAGGAGAGAACACAGGTCACTTAGAGCTGGAAGGTAAGACAATAGGAAGCCAATTGTGCCTGCCCCTTGGTTTGGCCCAGGAGGCCCCACTTATATTGTTACTGAAATAGTTTGTATGCATTCCTTGCAGATATGATTAGAAAATAAAATACATATAAAACACCAAAATAATTTCTCATTAAGCTGGAGAAAGAGAAGTGACTGAATTATTAATTTTTCAACGACATCTGTTTGTCCATCTGGTTTTTCTCCTCCACCAGGAACAGCAGGAGAGGAAGCAGGCTCACTCTGCAGCCTGAACTTTGTGGTTGAAACAGAAAGGAGAAGGTCCTGACCATGAGTAATTAATGATGGAATTTGTTTCTTATGAGACTGAGATTTCCATCTGGTTGGGTATGTTTGAGCAGTTGTCTCTGAAGGCGGCGGCAGGGGTGGGGGTATATGTAGATTAAATAACCTCTCGATAAAGGGGGCTGGGTTGGGGGACATTATAATAGTGTCAACAATAAAAAACAAACAACTCTGGAAGATTCTTTTTCCTCAGAATTTAAGATGAACTTTTTTTTGAAAAGTAAAAGAACTACATGCTTTCCTAACATATTTTGTATAGAATAATATGAAATTTTAATTAACTGGGGGAGTACACTTAAAAATAACTTCAAAAATGAATGTTCAGCCACTTCAGAGGATAGGAGGGCTGATCTTCGAATTTTGGAAAGATTGAACATGGTTTACTTAAAGGTATTTCCGGGTTTGCCATAGATGGAGTTGTTATTGATTCAGTTATGTTTTATATTTCTAAATTGAATTTTTAAAATTAATAATTTTTCATGTGGAAGGATTTGGGTTAGACCATGTTGATAGTTGCAACCTAAATGAGTGTCATCCTTGCCCATGACTGGAAAGCAAAGCTTTATAGACCTATTAACTAATTATAATTACTTAACTAGTTCAATGACAGATAATGATAATAGAAATAAAAACAGCCCATGACTGATTATATCACAGGGTTTTTTGAAACATGTGATAGAGTCAGAGGATAACTGAAGTAGATATATGTAACAAGGGATAAAAGATGAAATTCAAAGTGACCTCAAGGTTACTTTAGACATCTACTTAAATATCAAAGTACTGAAATTTTGTAACACTCACATATGGTATCTGCATGAAAATTAAGTGTAAAATCTTGAAAAGGTGAACTTTGAATCCTGACAGAAAATGTTAAATCTTAAAGACTGATAAGAAAAGAAGACCTGATGGTCGTAGGTAAGATACTGATAACCACACTACCCTCCACTCCAAACCTGCATGCCTTTCGGGTCAGAAGATGACTAATATATGCACATTCTTCATCCTATTTGAAATTGTAGTTAGGGATTTCACTGGAGTGGAATATCCCCGTCTTCCTCGCTTTGTTTTCAAAAGGAAAGTGATTCAGAAAACTGTCAGGCAGAACACGAGGGATAAACTAATAATATTCCTAAAGAATAGAAATGAAAGTTTGAGAAATCTCTTAGGTACTATACAAATGTAAAAAAATATCTATCCTTAAGAGTTTCCCAATTCCCGGCAGTATTGGGGAGTTGCAAATAGAAGTCACAACGGATATGTGACTGCAGTTCATGTCATTATGGGAATTGTTACTTTTCTTTCCCGACAATCTGCCTCTTTATCAGTCCTTCTCTGTATCACTTCCCAGGTCCCAATATGATTATACGTAACCCTTGTTTTGTTTTACTCAATATGATTGGACTTCATTCAATATTTTGGGTAGATCTACATATTCCCACCATTTTTTTTTTAGTACCAGTAGCCAATTGAGAGGATGTGGCATATACTTTCGAGTAAGATGTTCTGGGTATTATAACATTAGAAAATTTTAGGAATAAAATTGTAGGGGTTCCTACCTCCTGTGTTCAAAAAATGAATGATTTGGGTGAGGGACATACACTGAGAAATCATCCTCTATCATTGAAAAATCATCTTATTAGGTCATCTCTAAATATTCTAACAAAGGTAGATTTTAGCCAAAAAATGAGGCCCCTTTAAAAGTAAGAGTTCTGAGAGTGAATCTGTTAATTACAAGATCCATTACTGTATAAACTTAAAACTAGGAAAAGATGTGAATATTAATACCTCTGGCATACTGCTAGTTATCCTCCTTAAAAAACTATTTTTCCCAATCGGCTCAGTGGTTAAGCATCTACCTATGAACCATGAGGTCACTGGTTCTATTCCTGGTCAGGACACATGCCCAGGTAGCAGGCTCAGTCCCCAGTAGAGGGCGTGCAGGAGGCAGCTGATCAATGATTCTCTCTCATCATTGATGTTTCTAACTCTCTCTCCCTCTCCCTTCCTCTCTCTTAAAATCAATAAAGTCATATTTAAAAAACAAAACAAAATGATTTTTACCTTCTTGGGCACATGGTCATCCAAATGCAGACTACATTATCCAAACTTCTTTGCTGCAAATGCCATTCTACAAAGTCCCTTCTGAAGGAATGTGAGGGGAAGTGATTTGTGTGACATTGTCCTCACTCACCTACTTGCTCTGGGTTTACCCCCTTTTCATATCCTGTGAGTTAGAACATAGACGCTCTGAAGACCCAGCTCAGCCTTGGCGTGAGGACTCGTCCAAGGGCATGGCAGCACCACAAGGTGAGAGGAACATGGTCCCTTGCTACCTGAATGGAGCAGGACCACCCACCTCGTTGGCCATTCACCTTGACAGGTGTGTGTGTGAGAGAGAAATGCTCACGTTTTTAGCCCAGTGTATTTAGGGCTCTCTTTAATACAGAAGCTTGTCTGTTATCTAATGTAATGCCTAATGGACAAATATCTTAAACCAAGAAAGAAATAGTAGGGTGGGATGTTAAACACTTTTGATGCTAAGAAGAGGATTACTACAGAAGGTTTTATGTTATATTTATGTTTATGGTTTTATCTTTTACTCCATTCTCCATCCTTCTCACTGTCCCCAGGAGTCCAGCTTATATGGGTCACAGAGACAGACTTTCCTGCCCTCTGGCTTCCGGTTGGGTTTGACCAATAGGGAGTCTTGGAAAGCGATCAACGGCGTGTGAATGAGGTCCAGGAATTTACTTGCAAAGCTCCCTCCACGGAAGGTTGCACTGGGCTGTTTTCATTCCTCTGACATTCACCACTGCTTTGTTCAAGACAGGGCTCCCTAGTGAATCTCTCTCCTTTCACAGTAACTGCTCCCTCTCCTGTCCTTTGGATGTTAATAAATCTGGGTGACAGAGCCATCTTTTGTGGGTCCCCTCAGCCCGCCAACATCTTTTCGAAGAGTCACTTTGTAATTAAAGTCTCCCTGAATTAGCTCGAGTGCTCCATCTGTTTCCTGTTGGGAACCTAACTGAAACACTATTTGTGCATCGTTCTTTTAAGTATAATTTTATCTGAATGCCAGCAGATTACTTAGGATCAGCTCAAGAGTGTTTTATTTTTGTGAGGCTATTACTAAAAGTGAATCAGAATGGAAGGGAAAACAAGCACTTTGTGTTCTAGGTAGCTACACCACTAGAAGCACAATTAATTTATAGTGAAAAACTGACTTAGAGTCTTGTTTCCTTATTACCACAGGAGACGTTTACTTAAATTACAGGGCGCCTGGGAAAAGCCAAGCAAATAAACAAAAGCAAAGACTGTAGGGAACAGCATTGAAATTCGTCTGTTCTAACAAGGGCGGGCTCCTGTTTCTCTGTGGCTCACGGAGGCTGGCAGTAGAGAGAGTGTACTCAGGAAACTGGGTGTGTGTACGGGTCCTCAAAAAAAAAACACCAAACAAACCCCAAAACTACAAGGTAATTTCTTTGCTTGTATAACCAGGAAGTCCAAGGATTATGCAGTTCTTTTGTGATTTCTTCTCTTTAGTTTGTTCTGTGCACTGGCTTCATTCTGAGGCAGGCTTTGTCTGTGTATTTGGAAAGGTAGCTGCTGACAGTCTTAACTAAATGTACATATTTATGGCATGTGATCCCAGGGGAATAGAGCTTCCTTCCCTGTTAGAATTAATGCACACATGTCACGTCACGTTTTCTGTATCCCTTCATCCATCCATGGGTTGCATCCCCCGTTCGGCTATTGTGAATAATGCTGCTGTGAACACGAATATACAAATATCTCTTCAAGACTGCTTTGATTTCTTTTGTGTAAATATCCAGAAGTTGGATTGCTGATCAGATGATAATTCCATTTTTAATTTTTGAGGTTCTATATACTGGTTTCCATTAAGTCTGAACCATTTTTATATTCCTAATATAGCACAATTTCTTCACATCTCTAGCACTTGTTATTTTTTGTCTCTTTGACAGTAGCCATCCGAATGGATGTGAGGTATGACTGGGCTGTAACAGTAGGTTGAGGTTGGGAATGGGGCAAGTGCCATTTATTGGTTGGGTTGGGAGCCTGTAAAAATATTTTTAGTTAGATCAAGGTAGTCTCCCAGGCTTCATTCTACACTTCTCTTTTTAATGTATTTTTAGTTATTGTCTAAACAGCTGTAATGTTATAACGTTTTTGAAAAGTCCCTGCTTTTAATGAGTTCTTCCCCTTTTCCCCAGCCATGAATCTGCCAGGAACCTCAGTTCAAACCTACTATGGAAAATTAAAATCATTTCATAACACACACACACACACACACACACACACACACACACCCCTACTGCATGGATTAATAATGGGTACGGTGATGTTTTCCTCATATCAGAAATAAGTTACAATTACCACAAAACTGGACACGTGTTCTGTTTGGTGGGACAAACAAAACAAAACAAAACAAAAACCAAACTCTTCATAAGATCTGTTGTTGAGAAAGATCTGCCCCCAATGCCTTAAGCCCTTAACCTTTAAAAAAAAATTGAAGATGAAAGTGAATAACATTTTCCCTAGAGTAAAAAATTTTATTTTGCACTAAGGTTTATTTTTATTATTTTATTTTGTTTAGAAATCGCCTCCTCAGAATAGTGGTGTAGAATGACTTTACAGAACAATTGTATTCTCATGTTCCTTTGTTGTTTTACTATGGAAGAGATACAAGGTGTACCTGATACCTAATTCCACCGAATAGAGAATGATGCCACAATAACAGTACGATGTAGCACATTAAGACTTGAACATTTTTCATCGGACCAATCTAACTCTGGAAGATGTTAAAAATTGATCTCTTTAATATTTTTTAAACAATATACTGAAAGCAGTTCCACTTTGATCTGCTTAAGGTAGAGGGAGAGTAGACAAATTTAAGTCCCGAAGCTTTAGTTCTTCTATAATAACTGTTGAAGGGCACGGGCGAATTTTTAAGGGATGTCACTTTCCCAGCTTTGAGTTCTGAGAAATGGA
>NW_005875963.1:0-10864 GCF_000147115.1 Myotis lucifugus | reverse complement strand
CTGGTTGGAGTGTCTGCCCCCTGGTGGTCAGTGCATGTCATAGCATTTGGTCAGTTGTCTGCCCCCTGGTGGTCAGTGCATGTCATAATGAGGTTGAGTGGCCTTAGCATTATCATTAGCATATTACGCTTTGATTGGTTGAATGAACAACCGGACACTTAGCATATTAGGCTTTTATTATATAGGTTACCTGTGTAATCACCACCCACAGCAAGACAGAATGTATCTATTATTCCAGGCCATCTTGCTCCTTCCCAATCATTACAACTAAACAGAGCTATTCTAATTTCTATCACCTTTAATTACTTTTGCCTGTTCTTAAGCTTCATATTAAGGGAATCAGACAGTATATACTCTTATTAACTTTGGTCCAATAATTTTGGCAAGTTAGATGAAATAGACAAATACAATTTAAGACTGGCAGAAGAAGAAATCTAAATGTCGTGTATGTATGAAAGGAATTGAATCTATTTTTTTCCCACCAAAAAGAACCCCAACCCAAATATATCTGAAGGCTAAGAATGCTTCACTAATGAAACCTTTGAAACACTTATGGAAAAAGTTATAATTTTACTTTTAGAGACTCTTATAGATTAGAAAAAGAAGGAATAAGTTCCAGTTCATTGTATGAGTTCAGCATAACCCTGACACCCAAATCTGACATGGACTTCATGAGATAATTATAAGCCAATATCTCATTGAACATTCTTAACAAAATAAAAAATTCAGAGATTTTTTTAAAAGGATGCTACATTATGACCAAGTGGAGTTTATTCCAGGAATGCAAAATTGAGTAACATTCATTAATCAATGTAATTTACCATGTTCATGTAATAAGGGCAAAAGGTATAACATTAAACATCCACTTATAATTCCCAGCAGACCAGAAATAGAGGGATGTTTTTAATTTGGTAAGGATACCTATAAAAAAAAAACTACAATAACAAAACTAATGGGGAAATAAGGAACATTTTCTCCTTGAGATCCAGACAAGACTAGGATGTTCACTATCACTATTTGTCAATATTTTACCAGCGGTCTGAGCCATATGGCAAAGGGGAAAACATAAAGATTGGAAAGGAGGGGATGACCAAGATGGTGGCATAGGTAAACACCGGAGACTGCTGCCGCAAACAACCACTTCAAAAATACAACTAAAAGACGGAACGGACATCACCCAGAACCACAGGAAGGCTGGCTGAGGAGAGCCTCTTCAACTAGAAGGAAAGAGAACAGCAAACCGAGGCTCAGAGGAGGCGCAGTGTGGAAAATTTAAAGGTGCGGAGGTGCGCGCGCAAAGCGGGCTGGTGGCTGAGGGCGCGGTTGTCGTTTTCAGTCGGGAGGGAGTCTCAGACTCTGGGCTCCAGATCCGGGCGAGTCTCTAGGGACTCAGACTCAAACGGGAGAAGCGGGACTGTCGGGCATCAGTTGGAACGTGAGGGCAGCTTTCTCTCCGAGGTTTGCAGCGGCTGCCGGGGTTCTGAGAAGCAGAACCTCTGGGAACGGGACTGAGAGCAGCCATAACTGCTCCCTCTGCCCGCCCTGTTGAGCCCGCCCCGCCCAAGCCCTGCGCAGAGCCATTTGCCGGATCGCCTCAGGCAACGGCTAGATTAGCACCTCCCCAGAGGACAGAAGTTTTCCGGGCAGACACAGGTGATTCCCACAGCCAGTCGGCCTGGTGGTCAAATCCCTCTAGTATTAACTACAACAATCAAGGTTTAACTAGAACAAGACTGCGCACAAAGACCACTAGGGGGGACACCAAGAAAGCATAAAAAATGCGGAGACAAAAAAACATGACAGAAATGGAGGATATGGAGCTAAAAAACGCAATTTTGAGGGCTTGCAAGAAACTTGATGACAGCCTCACGAAAACTAATGAGACCCTCGATGCTATGATAAAGAACCAACTAGAAAATAAGCATACACGGACTGAAATAAAGACTATTATACCCAATAGCAGACCAGAGGAGTGCAAGAATCAAGTCAAAGATTTGAAATGCGAAGAAGCAAAAAACACCCAACCGGAAAAGCAAAATGAAAAAAGAATCCGAAAGTGTGAAGATACTGTAAGGAGCTCTGGGACAGCTTCAAGCATACAAACATCAGAATAATAGGGGTGCCAGAAGATGAGAGACAGCAAGATATTGAAAACCTATTTGAAGAAATAATGGCAGAAAACTTCCCCCACCTGGTGAAAGAAATGGACTTACAGGTCCAAGAAGCGCAGAGAACCCCAAACAAAAGGAATCCAAAGAGGACCACACCAAGACACATCATAATTAAAATGCCAAGAGCAAAAGACAAAGAGAGAATCTTAAAAGCAGCAAGAGAAAGACAGTCAGTTACCTACAAGGGAGTACCCATACGACTGTCAGCTGATTTCTCAACAGAAACTTTGCAGGCCAGAAGGGAGTGGCAAGAAATATTCAAAGTGCTTGTTCTCAAAACTGCCTGGTACTGGCACAAGAACAGACATATAGATCAGTAGAATAGAATAGAGAGTCCAGAAATTAGCCCGAACCAATATGCTCAATTAATTTTTGACAAAGGAGGCAAGAACATACAATGGAGCCAAGATAGTCTCTTCAATAAATGGTGTTGGGAAAATTGGACAGATATATGCAAGAAAATGAAACTAGACCACCAACTTACACCATACACAAGAATAAACTCAAAATGGATAAAGGACTTAAATGTACGACAGGAAACCATAAAAATTCTAGAAGAATACAAAGGCAACAAAATCTCAGACATATGCCAAAGCAATTTCTTCACTGATACAGCTCCTAGGGCAGTTGAAACTAAAGAGAAACTGAACAAATGGGACTACATCAAAATAAAAAGCTTCTGCACAGCAAAAGAAACCATCAACAAAACAACAAGAAAACCCACTTCGTGGGAAAACATATTTGCCAACGTCATATCTGATAAGGGCTTAATCTCCAAAATTTATAGGGAACTCATACAACTTAACAAAAAGAAGATAAACAATCCAATCAAAAAATAGGCAAAGGATCTAAATAGACACCTTTCAAAAGAGGACATTCAGAAAGCCAAGAGACATATGAAAACATGCTCAAAGTCACTAATCATCCGAGAGATGCAAATCAAAACAACAATGAGGTACCATCTCACACCTGTCAGAATGGCCATCATCAACAAATCAACAAACGACAAGTGCTGGAGAGGATGTGGAGAAAAAGGAACACTTGTGCACTGCTGGTGGGAATGCAGACTGGTGCAGCCACTATGGAAGACAGTATGGAGGTTCCTCAAAAAATTGGAAATGGAACTCCCATTCGACCCTGTGATCCCACTTCTAGGAATATATCCCAAGAAACCAGAAACACCAATCAGAAAGGATATATGCACCCCGATGTTCATAGCAGCACAATTCACCATAGCTAAGATCTGGAAACAGCCTAAGTGCCCATCAGTAGATGAATGGATTAGAAAACTGTGGTACATCTACACGATGGAATACTATGCTGCTGTAAAAAAGAAGGAACTCTTACCATTTGCAACAGCATGGATGGAACTTGAGAGCATTATGCTAAGTGAAACAAGCCAGTCAATGAAGGAAAAATACCACATGATCTCACTCATTCATGGATAATAAAGACCATTACAAACTTTTGAACAATAATAGATACAGAGGCAGAGCTGCCTCAAACTGATTGTCAAACTGCAGTGGGAAGGCCAGGGAGGGTTGGGGGACAGGAGAGAGGGGAGTAAGAGATCAACCGAAGGACTTGTATGCATCCATATAACCATAACTAATGGACATAAGACACTGGGGGGGTAAGGGAGGGCAGGGGTTTGTCAAGGGCGGGGGTAGGAAAAGGACACTTATGTAATACCCTTTGTAATACTTTTAGCGAAAAATAAAAATTAAAAAAAAAAGACATCGCAGCTTTAAAAACAAACAAACAAAAAAAAGAAATATTCAAAGTGCTGAATACCAAGAACCTACAACCAAGATTACTTTATCCAGCAAAGCTATCATTCAGAATTGAAGGTCAGATAAAGAGCTTCACAGATAAGGAAAAGCTAAAGGAGTTCATCACCACTAAACCAGTATTATACGAAATGCTGAAAGGTATCCTTTAAGAAGAGGAAGAAGAAGAAAAAGGTAAAGATACAAATTATGAACAACAAACATGCATCTATCAACAAGTGAATCTAAGAATCAAGTGAATAAATAATCTGATGTACAGAATGAACTGGTGATTACAATGAATCAGGGACATATAAAGGGAATGGACTGACTATTCTTGGGGGGGAAAGGGGAATGGGAAATGCGGGAAGAGACTGGACAAAAATCGTGCACCTATGGATGAGGACAGTGGGTGGGGAGTGAGGGCGGAGGGTGGGGCGGGAACTGGGAGGAGGGAGTTATGGAGGGGAAAAAAAAGAGGAACAAATGTAATCTGAACAATAAAGATTTAATAAAAAAAAAGATTGGAAAGGAAAAAAAAATCTGTCTTTATTTGAATGACATGACTGTGTATACAGAAAATACAGAAGAATCTATAAACAGGTTATTTTAGTAAGAAAATTGTTGGGGTCCAACCCCAACGGGTCCAGGGATCCCCAAAGGTGTGGACGGAGTCGGCGAAGAAGGAATGACATGGAGACAGGGTTCAGTTCATCAGCATAGCGAGGTTCTCCCTCCAGGATCTCCAGCCAAGTTCTGTGTACAGGTTCTCTTGCTAGGTTCTCCATCCAGCTTCTCCAGGTTCTCTACCCAGGTTCGGTCGCCAGGTTCTGTGTCTATGTTCTCCAGCCAAGTTCTGTAGCAAGGTTCTGTCCAGGATCTTTTGCCATGTTCTCTGGCTAGGTTCTGGTTAGGATCTGATGATGATGTGATGAGGATCTGATGAGGATCTGATGTTTATTGTCTTGTTACATCCGTATTTATACCAGCCGATTTTAATCCTGTCAATTTCTATTACAAAGGTTAGGGCGTTTCTTATCTCCATTCCAGGGAGTAAAGATTATGTAGCTTAACTACCCGCCTGGCACTTAATTAAGGGGTTGTATGCCCTCCCTAACCTCAGGGAAAGATCCCCACCTGGGGAAACAACCTTTCTCGGAGAGGTGACCTTGGTTAAAACACATGGCGCTAAAAGGAGCAAACATATTAAGAACAGTATGCTATATATGCCAGGTCCATTGAAACATATGCTGTGCAGATGTTTCTTTCCTGCAGCGACTGTGTCAAGCAGCAAGGATGGACCGGCTTCCGGCAAATTCCCCCTTTTTTATTTTTTAAATGATAGCGCATGTAAATCAGCAGCCACCTCTCGGATTGGGTTGTTGGCAAGCAATGATAGCGAGCATAGCAATAAACATAGTGGATGGAGTGCACACAGAGCCTTGTTCCTGTAGAAGGTTGCTGGCCTCTTCAGTCAAGGGATTTCAGCTGTCCTTAAGTGGGGGGTTTGGTTGTCCTTGTTGATCTGGCTACGGGCAGCATCATTGGTGGTGGGCTTCCTGAAGTGTCAGCGAGTTGAAGGGTTGCATCAAAAGGTCCATCAGGGCAGTGCTTGATGGTGGTGTCAGTGTCCGGGGAGGAATCAGCTGTGCCCTCTGGGTCCGCCGATATGGATAATACCGGGGAGGAGGAGGATGAGGCGGAGACGGAGGGTGGTGTGACATAAGGTCGGATTAGATGGTCTGGAATCCACACAGGTGAGTCTGCATCCTGTGGAAATATACAAGCATCTCCTCTCCCCCAGGTTAAAAGTACATCAGGTCGCTTCCAGGTTCCTATAAGTAAGTCTTTCCATTTGACAAAATAAGTGAGTTTCTGCTAAATGAAAGTTTCTTTTGCTGATTTACTCAGAGTCCTCAGACTTGGCTGAAAGAGTAGCTTCCACTTCTTGCTTTTCTACCATCTGTTGGGCCTCAGTTGTTAACTTCTTCAGCTGACCCCATGTTGGCACCTTAGTCCCTTGCATAGCCTTTCTTTTCTTCTTTTTTCCGCTTCTCTGTCATGGGAGCAACTCTAAGTCTTTGGAACGATGGGACAAGGAGCTCCTCTGGGTCCATTGTGGTGACGCACGTAATGCATTTATTCAATCCAAGGCAGGCATTAAAAAGAAAAACCCCAAATGCTCTCTTGTATCCATTTTAAGAGTAGGATTGGCGCTTTCCGCTATTACCTGAGTCCTGATCTATCACCCCAGGGAGAGCTTTCCAATCCTGCACTTTTCCGGGGTGGAAAGGCTGCAGTGGGGTTAAGGATAAGGCTCCTTGGGCCTACCTTCTCCCATGCCTCTACATTTACCTTTCCGGCACCTTTCCTTCCTCAGAAAAGCATGGACATACTTCTTGTATAAAACATTCCGTCTGACTGGGAGTAACCTTAACTCCTCTGCTAGTAAGCATATGTGTTAAAAGATCAATACAGAGTCTTTTTTCTTTAGACTCAGTATGGCACATCTTCTTAATCTAAAGATCAATAGAGTCTTCTTTCTTTGGACTCAGTATGGCACATCTTGTCAATCTAAGTTCTGTACTATCCACCTTCTTACCCTACTTATCCTCTATAGGGGGGTCTGTAGCACCCTGGTGGAGTCCTATCCGTCCCGAGTGTGGGGGTTCTCAATGGGGGTGGGGGCTTACCCAGGGGAATCCTGTTTCAGGGGTTCCCAAAGGTGTGGACGGAGTCGGAGAAGACTATCCACCCTCTTTCTACGGTGGAGTCCTATCCGTCCCGAGTGCGAGGGGCTTACCTAGGGGAATGGGGGGCTTACCTAAGGGTCCCTGTTCGGGTGCCAATTGTTGGGGTCCAACCCCAACGGTCCAGGGATCCCCAAAGGTGTGGACAGAGTCAGCGAAGAATGAATGACATGGAAACTGGGTTCAGTTCATCAGCATAGCGAGGTTCTCCCTCCAGGATCCCCAGCCAAGTTCTGTCCAAGATCTCCAGCCAAGTTCTGTGTACAGGTTCTCTTGCTAGGTTCTGGTGTGGTTCTCCAGCCATGTTCTGTCCAGGATCTTTTGCCATGTTCTCTCCCTAGGTTCTCTCTCTAGGTTCTGACTCTAGGTTCTTCAGCCAAGTTCTCTGGCTAGGTTCTGTTTCTAGGTTCTGTGTCTAGGTTCTGTCTAGGATATCCAGCCAAGTCCTGTCTCTAGGTTCTGTCTAGGATCTCCAGCCAAGTCCTGTCTCTAGGTTCTGTCTTCTGATGTCTTGTTACATCTGTATTTATACCAGTTGATTTTAATCCTATCAATTTCTATTCCAAAAGTTAGGGCGTTTCTTATCTCCATTCCAGGGAGTAAAGATTATGTAGCTCAAGCATGATTGTTTGTAGTTAAAGTGATTAACTACCCGCCTGGCACTTAGTTAAGGGGTTTTATCCCCTCCCTAACTTCAGGGGAAAATCCCTACCTGGGAAAACAACCTTTCTCGGAGAGGTGACCTTGGTTAAAACACATAGCGCCAAGAAGGTGAGCAAACATATTAAGAACAGTATGCCATATATGCCAGGTCCCTTGAAACAGCAAGGATGGACTGGCTCCCGGCAGAAAATTGAATAAGCCCTAACCGGTTTGGCTCGGTGGATAGAGCGTTGGCCTGGGGAGTCAAGGGTCCCAGGTTCGATTCCGGTCAAGGGCATGTACCTTGGTTGCGGGCACGTCCCCAGTGGGGAGTGTGCAGGAGGCAGCTGATCGATGTTTCTCTCTCATCGATGTTTCTAACTCTCTATTCCTCTCCCTTCCTCTCTGTAAAAAATCAATAAAATATATTTTTAAAAAAAGAAAACTGAATAAGGTCAATATACAAAAGTCAATTGTATACACACACACATATGCTAGCAAAGTTGGAAAATAAAATTAATCACATTAGCATAAGAAGTCATCTCCTTAGGAATAAATCCTAAGAAAGATGTACGTCTATACTAAAAACTATAAAACACTGCTGAGAGTAAAGTTCTAAAGCTATGCAGGGAGGGGGAGGGAGCGTGGGAGAAGGCACTAGCTCACGAATTGGAAGCCTTGATAGTATAAAGGTGAACTGGTTAATAATGCAGATTTTGTAATCAAAGAAAACACGATAATTTCAAGAGAAACATCAAAAGTGCTTTATTCAAAGTAATGTCCATCGCTAGCTACACATTTCCCCCATCTTTCAGGTAACTTGTGGATACCGTCCCAATTTTCCACTTCTTCGTATGTTTTGAAATGCTGCTCAGAAAGTGCATGTGCCATCGATCAGAACAAGTGGTAATCTGAAGGAGCAAGGTCTGGTGAATACGGTGGGTGGGTTGATAATTCCCAGGTAAGATCTTTTAACGTGTCTTTAACTGGTTTTGAAGTGTGTGATGGTGCCTTATCATGAAGCAAAATTACTTTGCTGTGTCTTCTGGCCCATTCTGGTCACTTCACCATCAAAGCGTGGTTCAAATTGATTATTTGTTGTTGGTAGCGATCAGTATTAACGGTTTCACCTGGTTTTAGAAGCTCATAATACACCACATCTTCCTGATCCCACCAAACACAGAGCATTGTCTTCTTTCCGAAGCGATTTGGCCTTGCAGTCGATGTTGATGGCTGACCTGGATCAACCCATGATTTTGTGCATTTGGAATTCTCAAAATAAATCCACTTGTCACTGCCAGCCACAATTTGATGCAAAAAAAGACTTTCTTTTATGCTGTTGAAGCAACATTTTACTGATGACTTTTTGGTTTTCCATTTGTCTTTCATTCAGTGATGTGTCACCCATTTCCTCCTTTAAATCTTTCCCAATGCTGTAACAATCAGAAATTGTTTGCTGAGCAACGTTTAATCTTTCTGCAAGTTGTTTTGAGTTTGACACGCATCTTCATCCAAGAATGCTTGTAATTGTTGGTCTTCAAACTTTTTCGGTTGACCTGGACGTTCTTTGTCTTTCACATTGAAATCATCACTTTTAAAGCGTATAAACCAGCGTTCACAAGTTTCTTGAGATGGAGCATGTTCACCATAAGCTTTCCAAAGTATATGATAACTTTCAGCAGCACTTTTCTTCAAAATAATGAATTAAAACTTCCAGCAAATGCTCTTTTTTGGCACGAAATTTGACATTTTTAAGCGTAAAAATATTTATGATGTTAACACCTTCAGAAAATTTGACATATGAAGTTTTGAAGCTTGCTGTCAATACAACAAAATAGCATACATATCAAATCGCATATATATCAACATATGTGTAATTCCATCTATTGAAAAAAAAAAGCCACATTACTAACCGGTACATCTAGTATTAAAATTCTGCCGAAACTGGTTTGGCTCAGTGGATAGAGCATTGGCCTGCGGACTCAAGGGTCCCAGGTTCGATTCCAGTCAAGGGCATGTACCTTGGTTGCAGGCACATCTCCAGTAGGGGGTGTGCAGGAGGCAGCTGATCGATGTTTCTCTCTCATCGATGTTTCTAACTCTCTATCTCTCTCCCTTCCTCTCTGTAAAAAATCAATAAAATATATTAAAAAAATAAAAATAAAATGGGCTGTCTATAGATTCAATGCAATCCCAATTATAAACCCAGCAGGTGTGTGTGTGTGTGTGTGTGTGTTTGTAAATCAACATGTTGACATTAAAACTGATGTGCAAATGTAAAGAAACTTGTCAAGGCAACCTTGGAGAACAAAGCTGAAAAACTTTTCTACCAGATTTCAATGCTTAATATAAAGTAACAGTTATTAAGATCATGTGGTATTGGCACAAAGACAGACATAGACCAGTGATTTTCAACCAGCGTGCCACAATAATTTTTTTCTTAAATCTTTATTGTTGCACAAGAATTTTTAAAATATGCAATACCTGACTAGTCAGGGGCACTTTGTCAAATTTAAAATATGACAACAGCCAACACACTAGCTGTCCAGTATGACTAAATCAAAATTATACTTACCTTTTTTTAAGATTGGCAAAAAATATATTTTTTGTGCTACAGAATTTTAGTAATTGCTTTATGTGTGCTATAAGATGAAAAAGGTTGAAAATCTCTGACCTAGGCCAATCAGAGAGAAAACAAATTGTTGGAGGAGGGTGTGATACAGGTTACACCCAGCTGCATCGGAGGCTCTGCCCTCCCCGCTCCATCCTTGGAATGTATGTTCTGTCCACCATTGCCACAGTAGAGGGCATTTTTGGGGACACAGTCTTGAGAAGGCAATGTGTTGTTGAGATCATCTGGGTGGTATATGTGACTGAACCCACCATATAAACTTTTAAAATTCTGGCAGAGGTGGAAATCTACTCCTCGAGGAGCCCAAGATAGGCCTCATATGTAAGTTATCTTGCTCATTAAATCTGCCACCTACCAATCTGGAGTGGTCTGCCCCTGTCTTCACTCTCTCCTTGCCCTTTACTGGAGCCCATTTCAGATTTCATCTGGGAAGTTCCCAAGGTTTTGAACCAACCCAAGTCCAGAAACAGACACTGGCATACATCACCTTGATGGTCCCTCCTCAGCTGGCCAACTTCCAACATCCCTCCCTGGCCCCGATTGTGCACTGGTGGGGTCCCTCGGCCTGGCCTGCACCCTCTCACAATCTGGGACCCTCGGGGGATGTTGGAGAGCCAGTTTCAGCCTGATCCCACAGGCCAGGCCTAGGGACCCCACTGGTGCATGAATTTGTGCACTGGGTCTCTAGTTTTCTTAAACGAATCCAGAAAAGGTTGGGCTTCAGACATAGTACATGAGGAATCCAGGTTTACTTCTTGGTAGTTCTCTTGGTTCTGTCTTTCTCTGTTTGGCTTTATCTTTAGCATAGTAGCGAGATTGTTGTGGCTGTTCCATGCATCATAGTGAAACAAAATTCCCTAGAGCAAGAAGGATCACCTTTTAAGAAGTACATCTCACTAG
>NW_005875962.1:0-10865 GCF_000147115.1 Myotis lucifugus | reverse complement strand
ATAACAATATATTTCCTTTCTAATTACTTGCTAATACTAAGTACTATACAATTTAAAAGGTTAAATAGCATTGATTTAACAAAATTGAACACCTTTCATTGTGCCTATTATTTATTTACACTATTTCCTCTTTAATTTTTCTATTTGCTTTTTCTTCAATTACATGTTTAAAAGATTAACTTTGTGTCACAAATACTTTCTCCCATTTTATCAAATTTTAATTTGACTTGGTAATTGTATATTTCCTATTAGATACTTTTTCTTTTTATATAATCGCCTTTTTATGAATATTTTTCTATAGGTTCTTAGGTTTGTATTTTACTTACAAAGTTATTTTACCTTGAAAAAATATATTATCTATTTTTCCCATTATTGTACTTTAGTATGCACATAGTACATATATGTTTAGCTCTTCACTAAATCTTCAATCCTAATTTTAATTCTGTATATGTGTGTACTGCCATAAAGTCTTATGACTTCAATCCAAACAATGGGTAAATGTGCTATTTATACATTGGTCTTAGTCTTTTCAGTGGATTTCAATTTATCCAGCAATTAAAGGAGTGCCTAACATTTTTTTTTTAAAATTCTTTATTGTTTAAAGTATTACATAAGTCTCCTTTTTCCCCCATTGGCCTTTTCCTGACTGCCCCCAACCCCCAGCTCATGCCCTCAACGCCCCCTACTATCTGTGTCCATTGGTTATGCACATATGCATGCATACAAGTCTTTTGGTTGATCTCTTACCACCTCATCCCCCACCTTCCCTCATAGGTTGGGCAGTCTGTCCGATGCTTCTATGACTGGTTCTATTTTTGTTCATCAGTTTATGTTGTTCATTATATTCCACAAATGAATGAGATCATGTGACATTTATCTTTCTCTGACTGGTTTATTTCTCTTAGCATAATGCTATCCAGGTCCATCCATGCTATTGCAAATGGTAAGAGTTCCTTCTTTTTTACAGCAGGGTAGTATTCCATTGTGTAGATGTACCACTATTTTCTAATCAACTCATCTGCTGAAGGGCACTTAGGCTGTTTCCAAATCTTAACTGTTGTAAATTGTGCTGCTATGAACATAGGGGTACATATATCCTTTCTGATTGGTGTTTCTGTTTTCTTGGGATATGTTCCTAGAAGTGGGCTTACTGTGTCAAATGGAAGTTCCATTTTTAACTTTTTGAGGAAACGCCATACTGTTCTCCACAGTGGCTGCACCAGTCTGCATTCGCACCAGCAGTGCACAAAGGTTCCTTTTTCTCCGCATCCTCACCAGCACTTGTCGTTTGACTAACAACAGTTTAAATGTGATTTCTACCTTTGATATCTTAGCTAGATAGACACAAAGAATATGTTGTTCTTTTTAAAGAAATAAGAAACTGTCAATGTAATAGAAAATATTAGGAGTCAAGACTATTTTTAAAAGGTAGTATAGCAATAATATATTCAAATGGAAAAATTGTTGTGAATTTGTGTTCTTAAAAATTACTATTTAGATCTGTAATCAAATGAGGCCCAATAGCAGTAACTGCCTCCCTTTAGTCCATTAACCAAGCAGCGCTTTCATTTTTATTTCAAATTTTCTTCAGTTAATGAAACCATACAGGCTTAAGGTAAAACAACATCAGCAACACTAATAATAATAAAGACAATTTGTATCTGCCATTAGTTGGAAGATCTTGAAGGGGAGTAGGCTCTGAAATGCTTCCCTAGTTTACTTTGGAGTTACAAAGTTTTCCTAGATAACACTTGGCAGATTGTACTGATTAGGGGAGGAAATTTCACTTGGGGTTTGTCAAAATGCAGTTAGAAGTGTTCACACATATATAAGATGAGCAGTCCTAAGATGAGAGTGATCTTACGGACATAAAAACAAATTTAGGAACTGGGTGCATCCACAAAGTTCTCTTTTGGAGTTATTAAATTCTTGAAAGTTTTTGTTTGGACCAGGTGAAAATCCATATACAGGTTATAATTTAAAACTTCTTTATCTCATTTGAGGCAATACTCCATTGCTCTTTAGTAAAGTACGGTGCACCAGTACAATTTAGCATATTGATGGTGTGTATAAAAAGGGATAATCCAGAAAATGAAAGAAAGCTTGGTCTAGCAAAAGCCCAAGTCAATGCTTTCTGGAAGCTTTTGTAAAAGTTGTACACTGGACCAGTGGGAAACTGCAGTCCACGAACTGGAGAAGGCAAAATAAAAGGTAGTCTAAGGTGAACTAGAAAATAAATGGGAAGAAAATCATTGTTGATATGTATGATTCAGAAATTATCACCTAGGTCTCTCAAATATATGATGAGAAGGAGCTGACTTTAAGAAGTAGTGTTCTAAATTACACTTAGTATCAAAATATATTTTAATTAAGTTATAATATAAAGTAAATATATTTAAAAGTTTTAAAAATATAATTGTGGTCAATTATACCAATTACCCTAAGCTTAATACTGCTCTAGGGACTGCTGACAAGGAGGTTCCTGTTTCTTGGATGTTAAACTTGAAAGGAGGGAGATTCAGAGAAAGTGATAAACCAATGAGTGCTCAAGGTAATTTCAGAGAGTGATAAATAATGGAAGAAAACAAATAGTATAAGGTGAGAGAAAGAGACACGGGCAATGGAACAGGACTCCTCTAGATAAAAGGATAAGAAAAGGCCTCTCTGAGAGTGACATGTGATGTGAGACATGAAAGGAGAGGGCTGCCACAGGAAGACCAAAGATAATTGGTTCAGGCAGAGAGAAAAAATACTCTAAGAACCTTAAGCCATAATGAATTTGGCATCTTCAACAAACAGAAATAAAATAAGGAGCTCTAGGACAGTGGAAAATAGAGAAGTGTGCAATGAGGGCAGAGATTAGTTTGGTAGCTAATTGATCATATAGAGTACTGGATATCCAACGTAAGCAAACCTGGAGGAGTTATAAAAACAAAACAGTTTGTTGGTTCCCTTTCTAGATCTTCTAATTCAGTAGGTCCAGGGTGGGACCCAAAATTTGCAATTCTAGTAAGTTCCCAGGTGTTACTGATGCTTCCAATCTGAAGACCCACTTGATGAACCAATGATGTAGTCCTTTGAAGACAGGACAGGATATTTGCATTTATTTTATTGTTTCTAAGTGTAATGGAAAGCAATTCAGTGATTTTAAGCAGTAGGATCTGAATGAAGAATAGAATAGCTAAGATTTGGAAACAGCCTAAGTGCCCATCAGCAGATGAATGGATTAGAAAACTGTGGTACATCTACACAATGGAATACTATGCTGCTGCAAAAAAAGAAGAAATTCTTACCATTTGCAATAGCATGGATGGACCTGGAGAGCATTATGCTAAGTGAAATAAGCCAGTCACTGAAAGAAAAATACCACATGATCTCACTCATTTATGGATAATAAAGACCATTATAAACTGATGAACAAAAATAGATACAGAGGCAGAGCAGCATCAAATAGACTGTCAAACTACAGCGGGAAGGCCAGGGAGGGTTGGGGGCGGGGGGTAAGAGATCAACCGAAGGACTTGTATGCATGCATATAAGCATAACCAATGGACAAAACACGGGGGGGGGGGCGGTTAGGGGAGGCCGGATGAAGGTCAAGGGGGAAAAAAAAGGAAGGAAGTAGAGAATACAAGTATAGTGTACTTTCAGCCTATTTCTATCTTTGTATCTAAATGTCTCCTATAGAAAGCATGTAGTTAGATTTTTTTTAAATCACACTGACAACATCTGCCTTTGATTTAACTGATCACATTTAATGCTGTTATTTATGTAGTTGTATTTATGTCTGTTCTCATTATTTTTTTCTATATGTTTCATTACTAATTTGTTTCTCCTTTTCAATTATGTAGATATTTCCTAGTACAATATTTTTATTTCTTTATTTATTTTTTCACTGTTCTTTTTGAATTATTTTCTTAGGGACTACTCTAGGACCTAGAAAGCATAGTTACTAAATTATATGACACAGACTTCTATAAAAAATAATGCTATAAAATATAAGTAGTTTAAAACAATAGAAGTTATATTTTTGCTCACATAACAACTCATATGGAAGTTTGCCTGGCAACTTGTAATACAGTGATTCAGAGATTTAGATTCTTCCATCTATTGTCTCCTCCATTTGTAGGACTTCATAATCCTTTGGTTTTGGACAGTGGATAGGAAAAGATAGGCTAAGGAAAGTCCACTGGCGTCTAAGCCACCTGGACTCAAAGTAACATTATTCATTTTGACACATAACTACTTGGCAAGAAATTGTCACATCCCTTTTCAACCTGCCTCTGCAAGGAACTTTAAATGTAATACCTGACTGGGAAGCCAAAGCAATAACTCTCCAGGTTAGAAAGGGAGCCTAAATCTTTCATGGACTTCAAGTCCTTCCTGCTGTGTGAGGAAACATGTTAGGAAGCTACTTCAGTGATCCAGGCTAGAGATTTTAATGACTTAAACCAAGATTACAATAGGAGGGGTAGAGAAATGACAGATTCAGAATATGTTATGGAGATAGAATAAATAGATTTGTTGGAGGGATGTGAACTATGCTGTAGGTGGTAATATTTATTGATATGCAAAAAGTAAGGCTTGAAGGAAGAAAGGAATGGATTAGCTTTAACATGTTAATTCTGAAGTGCTATTTAGATATCCAAATGAAAAAGTAGACATTTGGGTGAAGTTTGGATGTATATACTTGGAAGCCATTGACATAGAGGTAATATTTAAGGCCATAAGCAGGATTTTCTAGGGAAAATGTGCAGATAAAATAGAAAAGTTAACTCAACATCTGAGCCCCACTGGCTCACCAATATTTAAAAAGATAAGCAGAGAAGGTGGAACAGAAAAAGAGATACAGAAGCTAACATTGTAGTAAAGAGAACACCTTACATATGTGTTGTCAAGAGAAAAGCATTACAAGAAGAAAGGAGTGCTTACCTGTGCCAAATGTTTCTGACTTTAAGTAAGATAAGGAAATGTTGCCACGGTCATTTGTGACTTTGATAAGAACTGTTTCATATCCTATCCTTTTACTTGGCCAAGATGTAATTGCTTTTAGAACTAGAATGTGGGGGGAGTGATGCTATGTATCTTCCACATATAAGTCATGAAAAGAAATAAAGTTTTTTCATGGTTTCTTTCTCTCTGTCAGGATACTCATTCTCTGAGGAATCCCAAACTACCATACATGCAAGGATTACAGGGAGAAAGCCATGTGGAGAGAAACAGGGCCCTGGCTGACAGCCATTATCAGTTGCCAGCATGAACAAGCCTTTGGATGATTAGAGTCCCCAGGCTCCACACCTTCTAGTTGAGGCCCCCTACATTGGGGAGGGGTGAGAAACTATCCCTCTAGTGTCCTCTCCAAATTCATGATGCTCAGGATCTCTGACCACAATAGTTGTTTTACTTCATTACATTTTGGGTACCATATTTTGCAGGCATAGTAACTAGAATACAGAACTGGGAATTAAGGAATAATTAAGAGATCAATGTAGCTCAGGAGAGAGGATGTTGCTAAGGATGGGGCCTGGGAGCAAATGATAAAGTGTTTTTGAATGCCTTTGTAAGGCCTTTGGCTTTTCCCATGAATGAAACGGGAGCCTTTGAAGGGTTCTGAACTGAGGAGTAACACGATCTATATCAACATATGTATTTGATGCTTCTTGAGTGGCAAGTTTTTGACATTCTTTGTGCTCTTTGTTAAAGCAAACACAAACATAAAAAATACTAGAGGCCTGGTGCACGGAATTCATGCATGGGGGTGGGTCCTTCAACCTGGCCTGCACCCTCTTACAATCTGGGACCGCTGGCTCTTAACCGCTCACCTGCCTGTCTGCCTGATCACCCCTAACCACTCTGCCTGCCTGCCTAATAGCCCCTAACCGCCTCTGCCTCTGTCCCCACTGCTGCAGCTTAGTCTAGAAGGATGTCTGGAATGACGTCCGGAAGGTTGTTCAGCTGCCCAATCTAATTAGCATATTACACTTTTATTATTATAGATATTTATGTAGTAACATCTTGCCTAGTGATAAACTACTCCATTTTCCTAGAAATGAAACTTTGGTATCAAAGAAGCCATAAAGTATAGTAGCCAATTCTATATTACCTTTAGTTCAGTTTTCTTCTTTGAAAGAAGTTTTAGAAAATTATTAAAGGCTACATTCACCTAGATTAATCTCTGCTTATAATTATGACAAATAATACATTTTGAGCAGAGAATATTTGGTTGCATTGGACAGCCTTCTCTAAATTAACTATTCAGGAAAAGGAAAAAAAAACAACTTTGGAATCTCATAGTGCTCTTAAACTCCAGTTCAAATGTCTTGCTCCAGCCCTATGTGCCTGCATGAACAATATCCAAGCAATTTATTAAAATTTGAAAACATTAGGAGCATGCTATTGAGAAATACAGTTTAGAAATGCTTCTAGTTGATAATGGTTTATTTGCAATATAATTCATATTTTTTCTCAAACAAGATATTAATACACTATCATTTTTGTACTTTTACTAAAAACATCTAATGTTACCATAACTACAAATATTGAAGGCAATGATAATTTATAAATTACTTGGGTTTTATTTCTTCTATGAAACTTGTAAATTGAAAGATGGGATTCCTACTACAATTAAGTGGTAAACCTCCCTATAGAACACATATTTCTCTAAGGTATAAAATATATTTAATAAAGTGGGAAATCTAAAGACAATATAGTCTACCTACCATGCCTGAAAGAATTTAGATTTGAAAGACATTAAGTCAAATGCTTAATAACATTTGAATTCCAAGAGACTATTTTTATAATAAACTAATTGTAATTTCTCACACACAGAGAAATTGAAAAAAAAAAAAACTACCCTAAAAATTAAACTGGCCCTAGCCAGTTTGGCTCAGTGGATAGAGCGTCAGCCTGCGGGACTGAAAGGTCCCAGGTTCAATTCCGGTCAAGGGCACATGTCCTGGTTGCAGGCTCAATCCCCAGTAGGGGGCATGCAGGAGGCAGCCGATCAATGATTCTCTCATCATTGATGTTTCTCTCTCTCTCCTCCCTTCCTCTCTGAAATCAATAAAAATATTAAAAAAATTAAACTGTAAGGTAAATAAGCACATGATAGTGTGTTTGATTTGTGTTTAGACAATCATATGTACTTTCAAATGGCATAATTTTAAAAAAGATTATAATACTTACAGAGGATTTTTTTAAAAATTAATGTTAGAGAGGAAGGGAGAGGGAGAGAAACATCTGGTTCCCACCCAGCCAGAGCTAAATAGCATAATTGTTTTCAATATTACATATTATTTCAATGCTTACTTTACTCAGAATAAAAATGTCTCTCCACCAATTTTAATTCATTCTCACTAAAAAAATATAAGATTTTCACATTGCAATTCCATTACATATTTGTATAAAAAGATAGTGATTAATAGATAAAATAGATTTGTTACAGCTATAAATTTAATCGACACAGTACAAAAAAATGAAGTCAGAACTCATGATTTCCATCTCTAAATGACATCATGGAAGCTTTACAAATGATATCATCTGTTTAATATTTTCCACTTATTACCTAGGAGCTTTGGTTACTATAGCTCTTATGTTAAGGTAATATTAAAGAAAATATCAGATAATGTATATTAATCAGGTCTTTCCATCAGATAAAAAGCAGCAGGGTAGGAAATAAAATCAATTATTTCTCCTCTAGTCATAGAGAATTTCATTGTCTAATATATGTGGGTTATTTTGTTGTTTCTTATTGTTTTCAGGTTGACTCTAAAAACCTTCAGCTGTATGTTCTGTGTTCTCATATTTTTTGCTAATATTCATTATTCAAATTCACTTTTGAGTAAGCTGGTCTTAAAGAACCACATTTTCTATATGTAAGTACTACGGACTGCAATAAAATAATCCCTTTACCCCAAACCACTTCTTAATATGAACAAAATTAATTTTAGAAATGATCTTGAAGATCTAAAAAAATATTTTATTACAAAATATTGTTTTATTTTTTTTAAAAAAATGGTACCAGACTAGATGAGACAGATTTGAACTATCAAAGATGTGACTAAGAAGTTCCCTAAAAGTCACAGAATTAAGTTATAATATAATCATTTATGAATCATATAGAGGACTTCCACTATCATCAGACACACAAAGCTATAGTGTTTTTTGCCTTTTGCAGTTTATAAAGAAACTAAATTGTTTTGAAGTAAAATGATTTAAAATAACCTTTGTTGACTTCTGGTCAAGATGGTGGAGTAGGTAAATGCTGGGCTCGCCTCTTCCCACGACCATATCAAAATTACAACTAAATGATAAAGCAACCTGAATTCTAGGTGAACATAAGTCCTATGAAGTAATGATATAAAGAAGAAGCCATGACAAGATTGGTAACAGGGGTGAGACAAGGAAAGGGCAGGTCATTAAGAATTGGGAGGGAAATCTCAACTGCGGAGGTCCCCAACCCCACACCAGGTTCCCCACCCTAAGGCTCCAGTACCAAGAAGAGGAGCCCCTAACATCTGACTATGAAAACCAGAGGGCAGAGAGACTGAGGGCTGCCTGAGTCCCAGGCATTCCCCTTGAGGGGCCTGTGCATGGACTCGCTTGCTTACAAACTCACTTGATCTAAGCTTGCAGTGGCAGCAGCCTGAAAAGTGCCACGGACACACAGTGAGGAACTAACTTGACTAGTTTCAGCGTGAGGGCTGGAAGAGAAGCTCTATGAATCGAAGCACAGGCAGATACTCTTGCTCTCTGCTGAGCCCTTCCCCCACTGAGCTTTCCATTAACTTGGCTAACGTCTTCCCTGCCCTGGTGATTCCCTGAGACGTTGCCACACACAATTGGGTGTCCTGTCCAAGCCACTTCCAGTAGCTTTTCCACACAAGAAGCCTGCCTCAGATCATGTTTCAGAGTTCCCTAAAATCTCACAAAGATCCACGAACCCCAAACAAGCAGCAGCTGGCCTCAGCATGGCCAGGACCTCTTATTAAGTGGCTTCAAGCCTGGCCTAAGCAGTGACTGGTCTCAACTTGCATTATAAATCAAATCAAGGTCCTGAAGCCTGTAATAATCTGTTCCAAGTGTTGGCTTGGAATGTAGCTTCTACTAAGCAGCCGTAAACTTGGCACAAGTGGCATCACATCATGGTGCCCACCAAAGGGTCCCAAGCACCTCCAAGCCCACCAAAAGTGAACCAATGAAGATCACTTTATAGACACTACCAAGTGGTCCCAAGTTGGGCACAAATGGTGGCAGCAGAAGGGAGAAAAAATGTATGTTGCCACAATGAGAAGGATGAAAAAAAGGAATGCAACAGAAATGAGGAAGATACTCTTTGAAGAGAAACTGAACAATGGGGAGTAAACTATTGGCTTAGTTATTGTGCTTGTTGAGGAATTATTTTGTATTCTACCACTGCCCTTTCAGCATAAGCATTTTCCCTGGCTTTAAGTAGGTAATCAATAAATTTTCTATAAATAATAGAAAAGTAAATTCAATCTCTATTTCTAAAAAGTCATAGACCATCATAAGAACCTTAGGAAGGTTCTGAACTTAATTTGATCAGATCTAAGTAGAAGCTCATTCATCTCATATTTTGAATATAGTTTTTCCTCACATACTATCTTAGCTTTTTAAATTCAGATTTTTGGGATTTGGAGAGATTGCTGAGCCATAGGGTCTTTCACCCTATGTACATGGATTTTGGAATATAAGCATCAGAAAACATAGACAGAGAAGAGCCAAAAATGGTATGGGGATGGAGAGGAGGGAAAGGTTGCTAAAGCTGTCAGGTGCAAGTAGTCATAAGGAATTAGAGACTTGGTGAGGGAAAGAAGAAAAGGAACCTAAGGTATAGATCTACTGTTCTACTAATTAGCAGTAGAAAGAAAAGGAAAAATGAAAAGAGAAAAATAAGTTATAATAGAATAGTGTATTCTGTACCATATTGATTGGTTTGGGGAAAGGTGTTACAAAGGCAAGAAGAAGATCTTAGTTGAGAAAGAATAAAAGATTAGAGGAAAAATAAAGAACAGAGAAGTAAGACAGAAATAAAGGAAGATATTTTTCATAATAACTTCTTTAAAAATGCTCTTTGTTCAAAATAATATTCAGAATGAATGATTTTGTCTATCCATAATGACATAAATGTTTAGGCCTCTTATGGATTATAAACTCCCAGAGAGCAAAGACTTTAGCAAACCTTTTAATCAGCATGAAATGTACACTAATAAAAGAGAAACATGCACATTGGTGTCACTCCGCTACCCTTCCCATTGGCTAATCAGGGCGATATGCAAATTAACTGCCAGCCAAGATGGCGGCCAGCAGCCAGGCAGCTTGAAGCTAACAGGAGGCTTGCTTGCTTCAGTGACGGAGGACTCCAACGTTCCCCGCCTGCCGCTGCTGGCCTCTGAGCTTGCAGTTTGAAACATTGTTACAAATATAGAAGCTAAACAAAACCCCAGAAACCTGCTTTCATCCAGCCGAGATCTCAGAGCTGGAGTTGAAACAGTGTTTCGATTAGAGAACCCAAACAAACCAGATACCTGCTTTCAGCAGCCAAGGCCTAAAAGCTGGAGCCAAGCCTCTGAGCTAAAGCTGGCCCAGAATAAAAAAAAAAAAAGAAAAAAAGGAGCGGTTGGGAGCTCCAGTCACCTGCCAGCCTGAAAACGGCCCTCAGCCCCTCACCCAGACTTGCCAGGCACCCCAGTGGGGACCCCCACCCTGAATGGTGTGTGACCAGCTGCAAACAACCATCATCCCCTGCTGGGGTCCACCCCCAACAGGTCCAGGGGTCCCCAAAGGTGTGGACGGCGCCCCCCCATTGCTAATGACACGAAGACAGCCTTCAGTGGTCAGCAGCC
>NW_005875961.1:0-10866 GCF_000147115.1 Myotis lucifugus | reverse complement strand
AGGCAGAGCAGAAGGCTGGAAGGGGAATGGAAGAATTTCAACTTATCCTGTAGATTTTTACTGTTTCTCTGACTAGGGGCGACCACTACATATGGGGAAACAATCCATGTGAAGTACCTGACTGTCTTCTACAATTTTATATCTAAAGATACTGTCCTTTATGCACAGTATAAACATGAAGACAATCCCCTCAGGGCAGAGCACGAATCCCCCGCCCCTTACAGAAAACAGAAATAATTATATAATGGTTACCAGTCAGTTTTCTCCTTGTTTTCTTGACTGTGAGGAAATTTAGGCCTTAACTTCCATGCTTAGTTGCAGAAATCCTTCTTTGCTGAGTCATCGTATGTGTATCTTCCTTTCTTCTTGAAAGTTTCTGTTCTTTCCTTTTTCTATTTGCCTTGATGATTGGTTTGATAGGTGCCTCTGAACTTGAAGTAGTCTCCCACTCTCTGGTAAGCAGAATGGACTTTAATTTAAAATAGGGAATTGCTCTGCTTGATATCACAAAATTATTCTTGGCATTGCCCCCAAGTGCAGTGCTTGAAGGAGAGTCTCTTGGGATTGAAAATCCAGTGATGTGACAGTCTAGGTGTGCTAGAGGCCAGGTCCTGCCCTGTTACCCCTACTTTACCAGCCTTCAGCATTTCCCAGGCCACCTCTCACCCTGCCCTACAGTCCTGCAGAAGGAGGGCACCTGGGAGAGGCCTCTCTCTACATTCACTTGTCAGATCCAATCCATGCATCCATGTGGGAATTTTTTGGGGTGTTCCCATTCAACAAATACTCATCAAGCACTTCCTAAGTTTATGGTACTCTCTCTGGTAGTTCAGATACAAAGAAAAACAGAATAGAAAACTAATTTTAATAAAAATATTTTTTAATTGAAGTTTTATTTTTTTAATGCATTTTTATTGATTTTTTACAGAAAGGAAGGGAGAGGAATAGAGAACTAGAAACATTAATGAGAGAGAAACATCAACCAGCTGCCTCCTGCACACCTTCCACTGCGGATGTGCCTCAACCATGGTACATGTCCTTGACCAGAATCAAACCAAGGACCCTTCAGTCCGCTGGCCAATGCTCTATCTACTGAGCCAAACCAGTCAGGGCAATAAAAACATTTCATTAAGTGGCCTTTGGCACATTCATGAACTATTTTTCAACCTTATTTGGTGAATGGCCTCAAAGTGGAGCTGAAATTCACTCTCTCCCCAGTTTCATGCATGGGTTCTGCAGCCTCTCAGCTCCACTGCCCCTGAGATTGCTAAAAACATGCATGGTCATGAGTAGGCTTATGGGCCCACAGTGTCAGAATCCTGCTCAGAGGTGGTTTGGTCAGCCGATTGGTTGATGCTGCATCATTTGACCCTCAGGGTGTGAAGCTCACCATTGGGGAGTGTTTCCTCTTGTGTCTACTAATAATGGACCCATTGACCTATAATGGAATGAGGATGTCCCCGTAGGGAGGGAACACTGACCACAGACAGACTGAGACTGATAGTGCCCTGTGAAGAGGGAGGTCAGGAGTCTGCTTGATCTTTTGCCCCCACAGTGATGCTGGCATGGGCCATATCAAATCAGTGTCCTACAAGTATGCTGGGCCAAAACCGGTTTGGCTCAGTGGATAGAGCATCGGCCTGCAGACTGAAAGGTCCCAGGTTCGATTCCAGTCAAGGGCATGTACCTGGGTTGCGGGCACATCCCCAGTAGGAGATGTGCAGGAGGCAGCTGATCGATGTTTCTCTCTCATCGATGTTTCTAACTCTCTGACTCCCTCCCTTCCTCTCTGTAAAAAATCAATAAAATGTATTAAAAAAAAAAAGTATGCTGGGAGGAAAGGCTGTCCTTTGTCCTCAAGATTACCCTGATGGCTCTAAGGAGGCCACAGCTACTTGGGGATTCCTGGGACTAATCATGGTACCGTGTTGGTGTGGAAGCAAAAGGGGTTTCATTAAATGTAACCTCCCAGGGTGATCTGATCACATATTTCTAACTGGGCAGGTCACAGTTGTACTGGGCTGCTTATCTGGCACTTTGGCCAGACAGGTCATGCTGTGCTGGCTGTTCCTAAAACACATAGATAGGAAGGTACTGACATCAGGCCAGGCCTTGAGATATGGTCTCATGGCCCCTTCCCAGCACGCAGGCCTTCTTTCTCAGAAGGCCTGGAAGTCTCATTCCAAATTTGGGAGACAAAGGACTGGGAACAGTATAAATAAAGAGAGTTTCCTCCATATTGGGGGCCCAGAATTTGAAAGACACATTTGTCTCTGGGCCTCCACAAAATTTAATAATAAAATGTAACTCTTGCAGTCAGCGCTGCAGTTCAGCTTCTGCTTCGGCAGGGTGCTGTAACTGTAGTCAGGTGGCCAGCTTAATAAAGGCTCTTAAATTTAAATTCTGAGTCGGTGGTCTATCTCGCTGAGTGAACCTATAACAACAGTGAGTAGTCACACTGCAGGCATCTAGTGTTTGTAGTAAAAGGGTTAACACACCTTTGAACTGCCTCTTTGAAGACCCCTCAAGAGAAACCACCCTCAACAGAGCATGGAATCTCGTCACCTGCCCTGCAATCCATTCCCTGCCTGGCTTTCCTCCACCTTCAGTTTTCTCCCTTAGGTCCCTCCTCACTTCCAAGTGCTCAAAGGAAGCTACAAACTGTCATTTTGAAAAGCATTTTCTCAGGCTGTTGTCTGGCTTCCAGGTGTATCCTCTGTTCAGTTCAGATAAACTTTTATAAATATTCTGTACAGGTTTTGAGTTTTAACATGGACATTGGATATTGCGAAGTGTTATAGTTGGTGAAGGGTTTTCTGGTGCACCACATGAGCAACTAAAGACATATCCATGTCACAGATAGGACTGGGCTAACCATGGGGAGGGATCAAGGGCATCAAGTGGTGGCAGCACTTGGACAAAAGGAACTGGATCTCTTTGAGGCTGAGATCCGCTGCTGACTGACACAGATGTGGGCCTCCATGGGTCCCTGTGATGGGCCGCAGTGTCCTCACTGAGAAAGGAGAGGGCTATACTGGGCCCTTTCCATGGTTTGACTGTGACCCAGTGCTATGCTTTAGGCAGTGGTTCTCAACCTCTAGCCTTTAAATACAGTTCCTCATGTTGTGCCACAACAATAAAGTTATTTTCATTGCTACTTCATAACTGTAATGTTGCTACTGTTATGAATCGTAATGTAAATATCTGATATGCAGGATGGTCTTAGGCAACACCTGTGAAAGGGTCATCCGACCACCAAAGGTGTCGCGACCCCCAGGTTGAGAACTGCTGCTCTTAGGCAAGACAGAGAGTGTCCTCTGCCAAGAACTGGAACAGAAACCCTCATGTCAGCCTCTTTTCACTCCCTAATCCCATAATCAAATCCATCCCTTCATTTTCCTACCATACCCACCAAAGAATGAATCAACACTGGACATGAGAAAAACATCACTGAAATTTCTTTTAGAGCAGCAGAGAGCTCAGCAGAACCAAAGAGGGGCTGAGGAACTGCCATTTCAGGCTGGGAATTCACAGAGGCCACGAAGGAGGAAGAGCAGGAGACATCATTCCAGAGCCCATCCTCCTGTAGGCACACACAGTCCCCACTGAGCCAAAGTCATTAGGCTCATCCTTCTTCCAGTTGCTATAGGTCAGCCTCCCTCCTGTCACATACACAAACTGGCCTTCGGTCGCTTCATCTGTGATGCCCAGGAAGGCATGGTCATTGGCCACGTCCATGATGGCTTTGTTCTCCTCGGCATTCTTGGTGGTGGCCACGGTGGCCTGGAGCTCAGCACACAGAGCCTTCACTTTGGAAAAAGGCATCTTTTCACCGTTGGTCACATGGAGCTTCTTTCCAGATCTCTTGCCCAAGGAGAAGGTTTGCACTGAAATCACAAAGGACGGGTGGGATTGACTTGGTGTTGTAAATGTTTCCCTCCACTTCCCCAGTGGCTCAGGGTTCAGGATCTGGAAGAGGAGCTACACACAAATGAAAGAGAAAAGACAAAAGATAATTTGGAAATACTGGGGGGCCAGGCGGGTAAGTCCAACTCAAGAGGAAGGACTTCCACCAGTGCTCAGCCGCACAAACCATTTTTATAGTCAGAGGTAAACAAGGTAGTGGTTACTATAGTTACACTGTTCTTGTGAGTTTCACTTGTTTTGACCATAGTTTCACTTCCTGCACTTCCCTCAGCCCATTAGCTTCCCAGATAAGATCTAGGGAGTGTTATAAGGTCAAGCCTAATTATGCTAAGAGGACTGAGCCCTCTAAGCTGGGACTTGTTTGTGACTTTGCCAACAGGTCAGTCCGAGGCTTAACCCTATATCGGCTCCCCACAACTTGGCCTGGAACCCAGGCCAGTAGGTGACTACGGCCTTGTTGGGGAGTCAGGACTCTGAAAAGGAGCCCATGTGCAACCCCCTTGGGTCAGGTCCTAGTGAGGAGGAGCTCCTCAGCGTAGGGAAGGCCCTAGCAGAGCCCCTCCTCTCCTGGGGGAGCCTGTCCTGGAGACAGTCCCCTGCCCAAACTGCCCCAGTGCAGGTGGACAGGGAAACATGCATGGGCACCGCTGCCAGGCTTGGACACCATGATAGAAAGGGGCAGGGACAGCCATCTGAGAACAGTGGGTGCTGAGGAAGGAGCGAAGATTTGGAGGCAGCAGACCTCCATGCAGTCTTTCCTTTGCTGCTTCCCACCTCGGTGATGCTGAATGAATTGTCTGTAAATCCTGGACCTATTTTCTCTCACATGTAAACGAAATAAGCATAATGCTCACAAACAGCAGTGATCAGAGGACAGAATGAAACCATATTATGAGAAAATGCCAACCTAGCACAGGCCCTGGTATATAATACATGTTCACAACTGTTAGTTCTCTTCCACCTCCTGAAAGCCCAGAGCGCTCAAGGACAAGGGGAGAGCAGGAACCCAGTGGGGCAGGAAGAGGCTTACATTTTTGATGCGGTCCAGTTCCGCCTCCAGGCTCCTCAGCTCTCTCTAAGTTAGCCAGCTTAGTCTCCATAACTGCAAAGCAACGGGAGAAGGGCATATATTGTGAAAAAGACCCTAAATTCAAGAACAGAGTATTTTGGAGGGGAATAAAAGCTTATTAAGAAGTATTTTTATTCCAGAAAAATATGAAAACAAAAGGAGGTGATAAAACAAAACAACTCTATTCCTGCCTTCTCAGACATAATTCATAACTTTTATAAACTGTAACTCTGAAACAGCAATAACGGTAACTTGAAATCTGTAGCTCTGGATTCTTTTCTTCACATACTGCTTAAATACTGCAATATTATACTCATTTATAGGAAAAAAATGAACTCATTCTTTTTGAAAAAATTTCTTAATCATGCATTTATTTCTTATTCCAGATGAGCTCTTTAATCTCTATTATGAAAACCCGTTTGCCATGACCACAACACTCTGTAATGACCAAAGACTCGTCACCAGGAGACTGTGCATTGGAAAGTGCCTGTGAGTGGGCGGGGCTGCGTGCGTGGTGAGGTGTGCTCTGATGGCCGGGACTTGATCTTGGTCTCAAGGAGCAGAGGGACTGGACTCTGGGTCTTGCAGCACCGAGGGACTCGGGGGAGTCATGCGGTGTGGTGAGGTCACTAATCCTACCTAATAAAAGAGAAACGTGGTAATTAGCCATACCTCCGCTACCCTTCCCATTGGCTAATCAGGGCGATATGCAAATTAACTGCCAGCCAAGATGGCGGCCGGCAGCCAGGCCGTTTGAAGCGAACATGAGGCTTGCTTGCTTCAGTGACGGAGGAAGCGAACATTCCCCACCTGCCACTGCCGGCCTCTGCGCTTGCAGTTTGAAACATTGTTACAAATATAGAAGCTAAACAAAACCCCAGAAACCTGCTCTCAGCCAGCCGGGATCTCAGAGCTGGAGTTGAAACAGTGTTTCGATTATAGAACCCAAACAAACCAGATATCTGCTTTCAGCAGCTGAGGCCTCAGAGCTGGAGTCAAGCCTCAGAGCTAAAGCTGGCCCAGAATTTAAAAAAAAGAAAAAAAGGAGTGGGTTGGGAGCTTCAGTCACCTGCCAGCCTGAAAACAGCCCTCAGCCTCACACCTAGACTGGTCAGGCACCCCAGTGGGGACCCCCATCCAGAAGGGGGTGTGACCAGCTGCAAACAGCCATCATCCCCTCACCCAGGCTGGGCCAGGCACCCAAGCGGGACCCCCACCCTGATCCAGGACACCCTTCAGGGCAAACAAGCCAGCCCCCACCTGTGCTCCAGGCCTCTATCCTATATAGTAAAAGGGTAATATGCCTCCCAGCACTGGGATCAGCGGAGCCACGAGGCCTCCCAGCACCGGGATCAGCGTGACAGGGGGCAGTGCCAAAACCCCCTGATTGCCCCGCGGCTCTGTGTGTAACAGGGGGTGGGGCCACAACCTCCCTATCCCCCCTGCTCTGTTCATGACAGGGGAAGGCGCCCCAACCCCCTGATCCGCCCTGTTCTGTGTGTGACAGGGGGCGGTGCCCCAACTCCCCTATCGGCCCTACTCTGTGAGTGACAGGGGAGAGCTCCTCAACCCCCTGATCGGCCCTGCTCTGTGTGTGACAGGGTACAGAGCCCCAACCCCCCTGATGGGCCCTGCTCTGTGAGTGACAGGGGGCAGTGCCCCAACCCCCTGATCGGCCCTGCTCTGTGCGTGACAGGGGGTGGCGCCGCATCCTCCCCATCCACCCTGCCTTGAGTGTGACAGGGGGCAGCACCCCAATCCCCCAATGGGCCCTACCCTGAGCATGACTGGGGGTGGCATCGCAACCTCCCGATCCGTCCTGCTCTGTGCATGACAGGGGGCAGCGCCCCAACTCCCCAATCAGCCCTGCTCTGAGTCCGACCAGGGGCTGCACCTAGGGATTGGGCCTGCCCTCTGCCACCCAGGAGCAGGCCTCAGCCAGCAGGTCGTTATCTCCCGAGGGGTCCCAGACTGCGAGAGGGCACAGGCCGGGCTGAGGGACCGCCCCCCCCGCCCCCCGAGTGCACAAATTTTTGTGCACCAGGCCTCTAGTATTCATATAATTTTGATGGGCCAGTGAGCAAATATTTATGTGAGTTCATCATTTTATTTTTGTTGTTACTAATTATTTCACTTTGGATTAATTTATTTATTTACCCTATTCATGCCTCGATTGCACCAGGGATCTTATGAACAAGACGATCTTCATGCCACTCTTGTGTCAATAGACTTAGACCCAACTCCCGAAGGGACCAGTTTCCCCCCGCGCATCCTGGAGCCTGGCATTGGCTGCTCCAGCTGAGGGAGCTGGTCCATCGGCAGGGGCCACGAGGGGTGGCCAGCAGAGTTGCAAGTCTGTTCTCAGGCACCTGTGGGAATCCCTTCAGGCCCCAAGTAGGACTGGGAGGAGTGAGAGTGCTGGGTCAGGAAGCAGAGGGGAGGTCTGCCAGTGGGCAGCAGAGAAGGGCCCCTCCCACCTGGCCCTCGAGTTCCCCAGCCAGTCCTCTCAGCCCACACCATGCTGAGATGAGCTCCTTACCTGAACTGTCCCCATGATCTCCTTTAGACCCTTCACTCCTTGTGTCCCAGGAGCCCCTCTACTTCCTGGAGGCCCCAGTTTCCCTGGAGGGCCCTGCAAGCCTCAGAGGCCCTGCCCCAATGGAAGATGAAGGACATGTGACCCAGTGTCTGTCTCTCATTCTCTTCCTCCAAAAGCTCAGCACTAGATTCACGTTGACTCTAGAAACCACAGCAAACTAGTGGTGACCTGAGAAAGAAAGACCTCCTGCCTCCAGCGCCAGCTGACCGGGTTGCAGATACCGCCTCTTAGGGACAACCACACACCACCGATTTCTGCTTGGAAAGGTGGGAGTGAGGTCACAGCAGCGTCTTTATTTAGGAGAAAATGACAATGTACAGGAATTATCCTGAGAGATTCATCCCCATCATAATGTAAGAGGAGCCTGCTCAGGGCTCTGTCCCAGATCCCTCTGGGGAGTAAAGATTCAAGAAGTCAGACCAGTCTCGGGTACCTGTTCTCCTTTTTCTCCCTTGGCTCCGTCTCGCCCATCTCTGCCTGGGGTGCCATTGGTGACCGGGATGCCACAGGCAATCACTGAGCAGGCCTTCTGGGCATCTTCACAGGTTGTGGGTTCTGAGAAGGACACTGTCACCACACACAGAAGGGTGGGAAGTGATACAAACCAGAACATGGTCCTCACCTGGTAGTGGAGAGAGTGAGGGAAAGAATTGCATCTCATCCCGTGTAGCCAACATCCGCTACCACCTCTGGTGTGTTGGACCCTGTGCTCGGGACAGCAGACACGCCAGCTTTGACTCTGAGTTTCTCCCAGGCTGCTAGGGAGACAGACAACGTACACATTCCATTATCAAAACCATATACTTTTTTCCAACTGAATTACAATTCTTAATTCTTAGAAAACTTAACTGGTAGTGACATCAAAAAGCAAGTAATTACCATTTCTTGAATTGTCAAATTTATGAATACATTTCATAACTTCTAGACACAGGTATTTTTCATTGGCAAATAGACTCACATTTGCAAGAGACATACTTCAAATAAAGTACAAAATCTATTCATTCACAGATTCAAATTTATTTGTTCTTACCAACTGTATGAGCTTTTAAAGTTAATTATTACCCAAGCCATTTTATTGACAAATTTTGTAACAGAGATAAATAACATGAACTTTGTTTTGTAAACCCAGGCAAAACAAACATGTATTTTATGTTAATAACTTTGAAAGACCTTCACTAACCTTAAACCACCATTTGGATTCTTGGTGATTATTGCATTCCTTTAGTGTGTTGCTTAATTACCTAGTGTCCTTGCCAACTTTTAAAAAGGCTGGAGATGAGGGAGGGTATTAGGCTTGGACAACTTCCACCACTTCAGTTTTAAAAGTGTCAGATTTTCCCTCTCACAGTGGGGTGGGGCAGTCACCCCTACTGCTCCTGCTGCCCACACAGAGTTTGGGGGAGGCACCAATTCCTGCACTGTCCCCAGGACCACAGCTTCCTCAGGGCCCCCAGAAGAATTTAGGGTGCTTAAAAGACCCATTTACTTTTCCTTTTAAAATATGTTTTTATTTAATTTAGAGAGAGAGAGGAAGGGAAAAGGAGAGAGAGAGAAACATCAATTGGCTAACTCCTGCGCACCCCCTACTGGGGATGGAGCCTGCAACCCAGGCATGTGCCCTCATCAGGAACTGAACTGGTGATCTTTCAGTTCATGGGATGATGCTCCACCAACTGAGCCACTCTGGCCAGGCAAGAGACCCATTTTCTTTATTTTCCTTTCATTTGCCAGTGGCAGCTATGGCACCACTGGTTCCAGGACCAAAAATAGTCCTATTGGTGTTTTCCAGGTGGTCCCCAACTGTCAATCAGGGCTGCCACCTGGGATTTCCCCACTACATTCACACCACCTCCCATCCTGCCTCCACCAACTGGACTACGTGACTTGTTCTGCAAAGAGCTGAGGTCTCAGAAAAACATCAGTATGTTGCTTGCTGGTTTTATTTTTCTTATGATTTCAGAGAGCAAAGGAGAGAGATAGAAACATCAATGATGAGAGAGAATCATCGATTGGCTGCCTCCTGCACACCCCATACTGGGGATCGAGCCCACAACCCGGGCATGTGCCCTGACCAGGAATGGAGCCTGGGACCCTTTGGTCCACAGGGCCTAAATTCTATCCACTGAGTCAAACCCGCTAGGGCTTGCCTGCTGGTTTTAAAGAAATAAACCAGAGGACTGGCTGTGAAGGACCTGGGTTCATTAGACTTATGTGGACACCGGTGGGCCCTGCTGGTGAAGGTTTCCACATCACAGCTTTCACATTTCATGGTTATAGAGTCCAGAAAACAAAGCAAGCAGGTGTGGACAGGGGGTGGGGTGTACCTGTGTGCAAACTGTGTGAGATCAAAATGCCAGCTGTTTCCAGTCTGGGCTCACACACTCACCAGGCTCCCAAGGTCCCACGGTCCACTTCCAGATGGCCTTCCTCAGAGTCCCACAGGGTGCGAGGCTCACATACTATACACTGGTATATGTTCTGGGATATTTCTCAAAGCATAAAGGACTCGATGCATATACCATGAAGCTAACCTTAAATAAGAACCTGAAGTTGGAGAGTTTTTAAAAATGTTTTGATGACTTAGGAAGGAAGATTAACCATAAGGCTGGGCAACTTAGGGCCTCTGTTGACCTTTGCCAATGAGATTGAAATACTAGAGTAGGCACAGAGGCACTAGTGACTAGAGTTGAGAAAAGAATTAAAGCAAGGAATTGAAAGTCTGCTGGAAATGTTTTTTGGAAGCAGCTTGATAGAGGAGGCACAGGGAAGGTTGCCACCTGGTGTGAATTCAAGGTACTGAGAGAAAAAATAAAACCAAAAAAAAAGCTCATGTGAACTCTGGATTATTGGGGGAGGAAAAAAGCAGCCAGATAAATTAGTTTAGGCCAAACCTTACTTTGGTTTGCTCTCTTAGTCTCCAAACTCCTTCAACACTTCCAGCTCCGCACATGTCGCCTCTCCTACCTCAGAACACCCAGTGCTGCCCAGATGCACTGGCTGAGCTCTCAAGGCCTCTAACTCCTAGCAGCAGCCAGGACCCATCTACAGGCACGACTCACAGGCCTCCATGAGGTCATCTGCCCATCAAGTCTGTTCCTGGTGCTTATCCTTCATTTTGGTTGGGGAGGCATGATCTATGCTGGAATCAATCAGAAACTCCCTCTGCCTGCACCTCAGCCATTGACTTCCCCAATTAAAAATTGTACTTTCACCTGCTTTATGTTCCTCTGGGCATATTCCTCTTCTTAGAGCAGTGGTTCTCAACCTTGGC
>NW_005875960.1:0-10869 GCF_000147115.1 Myotis lucifugus | reverse complement strand
GCCACTACCCCAGTGTTTCTGTAATGTTCTGTTTCTTCAGTGTTATTGGATGTAGTTGATGCATCAACATTTCATAAAGAGCTCATTTGCCATGTGACAGCTTCATCCTTACTGCTTGTACAAATGCCACCCTGTTACAAGATAGTCCCGCGTGAGCGCCAGAAGAAACTAGAGAACAGAGCTCTGATGGAATCAGGTCTAGTTGAAAGGTCAAGCCGTAGGACATAGCATAGTGGGAAGCGTTCACCTCTCCCTGGAAGGGGGTGGGGAGGGGAGAACAGGAATAGACACACTTTCTTACATATAAATTTTGAAAAGGAAAGAAGCATTTTAAATGTAAGCTGCTAACATATCAGTCCTCAAGAAGAGCATCAGCAAATGATAAGGTAAATGAATAGCTCAATGCTAAACTGCAGATGGTACATTGCTATGAGCACATTTGGGTCTCAAACGGCGGGCTTCATTTTATATCATACTGCTCTATGACCACAATCGATTTAAGGTCTTTAATATAGTTGCCATTTATGACTGTTCTGACCATCGGTTTCCCCAGAAAGCACGTGAGAAACCTGTTCGTAAAGCCTCAAGACAGAAAGTCGTTCATTTAGAAGAACCCTTGGTTGCCGGCACCTCTGCCATAAAGGCTGCTTCATTTGCCTCTGGCAGGTTTGAGAACTGGTCACAGCCTGGTGTTTTGGGGGATGGTCAAGGAGGACAGGGCTCCAAGTTGGGGCACAAATACGCCTTGAAAAACTGAGCACCTCACTCTTAGCTAAAGAAAGGAGGCCTGATGCTTTGACCCGAGTATGGTTTATGATATCCCACCATATATTTCTGAAATTCCTATAAATGTATGTGTTTACATGCCTTCTGCAAAAGCCTAATGGATTCTCTCTAAAGCATATAACAGCAAGAGCAGTGGTCCAGTCACACATGTCATAAAATCATAACTGCATCCATTCGTCTGGCTCCCAGAATACAATTTCCAGCTCTTTGTGTTTAGAACAAAACCAGAATTTGTAACCAATATTTGGGCATGCAATGGGGATTCTGTGCCATGGGTTTAGGGTGAGAATAAAGTAGATACAAATGAGATAAGCTGTCCAACAAGGCGAGGGCCCGTGAAAGGCACAGGAAATATGGGGGACATTAAGCTCAGCCATACTGCCCCTCCAAGATAGAGACCTCTGCTCTCCTGGTCTCTTGGGTCTTCTGTCACTTTGTTTCATAAGCAAGCGGATAAAACTGGAAGAGTTTCCTTAATCCATCACTCACTCGGTCAATCAAATAAGCTAATGGCTCTACAGCACTGAGCCCAGTTTCTGGTTTAGAGAAACACTTACTAAAACAGCCTGTGATAGTGATCCTGATAAAGCTGCTCTTCTATTGGCGGTCACAGCTGGATGAACCCATTCCACCAACTTAATCAGTGAGGAGGCAGATACGATAGTGTGTCTGGAAAAACATCCCATACAGTATCGATTTCATTTCATATCTGGGCAGTGCCAAAATGTAAACAATCTTTTAAAAATACTGACTCTAAAGTTCAACAAAATCTTCCCGACAGGGGCGGGGGGGCGGGGGGGGGGTTTCCAGGAAAGATAGCAGTGACTCTCAAGGGCAAGGTTGGGGGAGGATGTGGGTTCAAAACCCCCAAGAGAAGGGATAAGGTTTTTATGTTTATCAGAGGAGAGTATGGCGTTTTTAAAAACGTTTGAGGGTGTGTTCATAAAGGGGAAATAGAGTTAGGAAGAGCCGTTTCAGGAGCTAGTAGACCTAATCTCACACTGACATGATAAGCATTGTTCAGTTTCACTAGCAGGTGCTGTGGGTTCCTTATCTGCTCTCAGAGGACGGGCACTTTTGCATAGACTGTACTGAAGCTCCATCCCCAATGCTTTACAAATGGAACCAATATCACCCTAATAAATTCAATAAAAAAGAAATGTAATGGTTATCACTGGAATGAATAGATGAGTGGGAACATCTGAAGATATCGTGTTGATATTTTAAAGGCTAAAAATATTGACATCAATGCTACATAGCGTACATTACACTAAGGTGGCAAGGCCAGCCCTTAGAACAGGCAAAGAAAAGCTAGGTCTCGACCACACAGCAAGGAAACGGTTTCATGTATTTGCACGGGCCAGCAATCTTATTCCTGCCTCCCAGCCCCTCCACCTTAGGAGGGATCTTGTAAGGTCAGTTTATGGTTTCTTGTTGCTCTTTCATGGTTTCAGAGTTAGGCTCAGCTCCTCCCTGTGGGAAAGCCTGTTGCTATGGCAGCACAGGTGGGTGTGGCTAAGCCAACTGTTGTGCCAACAGCTTGTTAAACATAAACATGGAGTGGTGAGAATTGAAAAGGTACCATTTATGGTTGGACCAATCGTGACTGGGTGAGCATATCAATGATAAACACAGACTTAGGAAAAGGACTTAAAAACCAGCAATTTTCCAGTAGTAACAATGGAAATCTAAGACAGATGCATTTCATCCTAATAGCCTTGCATCTGTGTTCAAAGGCCAAATTCCCTGAACAAATCCCAGTGGGAGTTTCTGGAATTTAAGGAGGGGTGTTAAGGTCTTACTATTTCCTGCATCAGCCCCGGAGTGACCATTTCTCTCTCTCTCTCTCTCTCTCTCTCTCTCTCTCTCTCTCTCTCTCTTTTTCTCTCCCTCTCTCCTCTCTCTGATAAACTAATACAAACTCCACAAATCCCTTATGTAGACAGAGACTTTAGCAGATATGGCAAATGAGACCTATTTTAAAAAAATAGCACTTGGCAAAACCACTTCTACTTTGCACACATCTGTTAGAATCTAACTTTCTTCAAAGGTAGTTTCATCCTACCTCAGTATAGGCATTAATAAATATTAGATTACTAGCATATCCCTGATACTGCTGGTAAAATGGCTTTAATGAAATAGACTTCTAGATTAATTTCTGTGGAGGTCTTACAGATATTTTCAGAGTACTTCACAATGTCTTTTTTCGCTAGTTACAGTATTCTTTTTTTAAATAAACTTTAGTATAAATAAGAGGTGCTGGGGACAGGAAGGACCCCCGAGGGGTTTCCATAACTTAACATTTTTCAAAAGCACACACACCAGCAGGGGAAATGGGGTTTGGGGCCAGGAGGGGCAGGCCGCCCCTGATCTACCCCCAGCCTCAGGGGTACACTGCGATCCGGGCTCTTGGTGGGTAGGAGCTTCTCCCTCAAACGCAGCATGACCAGTCTCCTGCTGGGGTCAGGGACGAGACCAACACTAGTTACAGTATTCTTATCGTGTGTTGTGACCTTTGCACTACATAAAGTCATTACAACATATGGACTCGATAGACTCTGGATTTTGATTGTTTCTAAGGTCCACGCTGCTGCTACTTGAAATGATCACTGATGTTGATGATGACAGCCGGGCTACCGCCGACCTTATCTCCATAGTTGGCCTAAATATTTGTCCAGGACAGAGTTCCTTCCCCGCCATGACCCGTTATGGCAGCAGACTGCATTGATCATTTTGCTAGTATTTCTCAGTAGCCCACAACCAAGGAACCTTTAGGACCTGTATTGTTGAAGACTCTGCAACCACAAGGTAGCCCGCGTCCCAATAGGAAGGAGGTGCTCTATTGCTGGACAGGTCTTGCCATGTAGTCGTCAATGTTTACTTCTATCCCTCTTGCAAATATTTTATCTTACGTTTCCACAGAACAACAGCTGCCCACACTATTTCTAAAGTGCCCCGTAAAGTGGGATGCTTTGTCAATGATGATAAATGTGGCGCAGAGTGGTTAAAATCCAAACATGCTCAAATCACACATAACCTGCTGCTCATCTGGTGTGCAGCTGAGTCTCCATGGTTACCAAGGGATCATCCTCAATTCCCAGAAACCCCCAGGGAGAGCAGATACCTTTACCCTGGGGGTCTGCAAGCCTGGCAAAAAGCAGCCAGGGTCCTGAGAACTTTACCTCGGCAGAGCCTGTTAGTGAGCCCAGTAAATCCCAGGCGGCCTCTGTGTCCTCCACTCCCCCAAGAGTAAGTCTCCTGGGCAGGGGCAGGGGGTGCGGACGGCATGAGAGCTGGGTGAGATTTCTGAGACTACTTGAAGATTTTTCCTTCAAACCTTTGTCATTCCAGCCACATGGTGAGTATATTTTTCTGTTTTATGGATGCATTTTTAGACGTAGGGTTTCTCTAAGGGAGGAGGCATATGTAGGCACAAGGGAACCCTGGAGGTAGAAGACGAGGATGTCATAGCATAGACATGCATCAAAGTAAAGGCAAATTCCCAGCAATGTGCCTGGGAGGAGAAAACATTGGACTCTAAGCAACGAGCGGTATATCTTAGGAGAGTTAAGTCATGGCCCTGTGTTCCATAGCTGTAATTGTTCTTCAGGATAGAAAAACAATAACACAGACAGACTTCCTACCATTATTACCACCTTCCAAGTATTAAGCTCTCCAAATATATTATCTACCCTGTACCTTTGGTGGAAGATAAAATGCTGCTTAGCTGTACCCAACCAATTAATTAGCAGATCTTAGCTGCCATGAGTCCTAAGGAACTATAAAATGTAGTAACCTTGTTGCCTTATCTTTTTTTTGCTCAGCAGTTAATTTTATGACACTAAAGGCCTCTTTCCCCGGTAAAATTATATATCTGAAAAAACCAATTGCAATTCTTTCCAAATGCATCTTCTGCTCTGCTGGATCAAAGACTTAACTCTAGAACAGGGGTGGGCAAACTTTTTGACTCGAGGGCCACAATGGGTTCTTAAACTGGACCGGAGGGCCGGAACAAAAGCATGGATGGAGTGTTTGTGTGAACTAATATAAATTCAAAGTAAACATCATTACATAAAAGGGTACGGTCTTTTTTTTTTTTAGTTTTATTCAGTTTTTTTTAGTTTGCCCACGGCTGCTCTAGAATCTTAGCTGGTTGAAGTATTTCCTCCAGAGAAAGCACCTCCTTTTACCAGTAGGTGATGCTGGCGCCAATGCTTATGCTCAAAGTGTCAGTGAGTGCTTGAACCACAGGTCAGGTCCACACCGTTTCATGTGCAAAGGAGCAATTATTATAACAGTGCAGAGGAGTGCCCTTCTGCCCTATACAGCAATGTTGGCTGCCAGGATTAAACCTCTATGAAGACCACAAACAAGGCAGGGCTGAATAAAAAAAAAAAAAATATATATATATATATTAGAGGCCCGATGCACTAAATTGATGCAAGGGTAGGCCTTCCTTCCCCCGGCTGCCAGCACCGGCTTCCCTTTGGCACCTGGAACCTGGGCTTCCCTTGCAGCCCCAGCTTTGTCCAGAAGGACGTCCGGTCTAATTAGCATATTATGATACACACACACACACACACACACACACACACACACACATTGATTTCAGAGAGGGAGGGAGGAGATAGAAACATCAATGATGAGATAGAATCATTGATTGACTGCTTCCTGTTCACCCTCTACTGGGGATCGAGCCCACAACCCGGGAATATGCCCTTGACCAGAATTGAACCTGGGACCCTTCAGTCCACAGGCTGACGCTCTACCCACTGACCCAAACCAGCTAGGGCTATACTTGTCTATGGCTTTTCTTCTGGGACTTGGATCCTCCCCACAGGGACCAGTGGTTGTCTATAATGCATGCATGGGTAGACCCCACAAAAGCGTTCAGCTGGGGACTCCCCAAAACTGTGACAACAAGAACTAGGTGAAGTTGGTTGGGTTGAAGAGAATGTTCCAATTCCAATGCCCCTGAATAGGATGAGCATAGGATAGACACAGACAGAATGTACATGGACCGTAGTGGTAAGACCACACTTAGGATGTGTGTGCCGCCCAGGTCTGTCCTCTTTGGGTAGGCTTTCTGGGGCAGTGGCATGCGTTTTCCAAGTCTGGTTTTAGAAAGACTCGTGGAGGAAGCTGGCTAAGAATGAATGTTCTCAGCTCACCTCTGAAAATTGAGATTTAGCAATCTGGGGTGAGGCCAGAGGTCTACACTGCAATTCCAGCCAGGTAGGTGTTCAGGCCACACCTGAGAAGCTCCACTGTGCTGAAACAAACCTGGGCTTTGGAGTGACCAGAGCTCTCGTCCCTGCCTGCCAGTTACTCAAGGTTTTTTTTAAAAAAAATATATTTTATTGATTTTTTACAGAGAGGAAGGAGAGGGACAGAGAGCCAGAAACATCGATGAGAGAGAAACATTGATCAGCTGCCTCCTGCACACCCCCCACTGGGGATGTGCCCGCAACCAAGGTACATGCCCTTGACCGGAATCAAACCTGGGACCTTTCAGTCCGCAGGCTGACGCTCCATCCACTGAGCCAAACCGGTTAGGGCTCAAGGTGTGACTTTTGATGAGTTTCCTGGACTGTTCTCCACTTCAAATCCTTGTATGTAAAAGAGTGATAATGATTGCAAAAGTGAAATAAAACACAGAAAGCAAGCTCTCTGCAAGATCCTTGGCACAACGTATGTGCTTAATAATGTCTGACTTCCCTCTACTGTTTCCTCTGTAAGTAACTAGGTCCGAATGCTTATTATGAGCCAGGCACTTTTCTAAGGAGTTTGTATTACATTTAAACACCTGAGGTGTTATTACTTCCATTTTTCAGATGAGGAAATGGAGGCTCAGAGAGGTTGAGCAATTTACCCAGGGTTGCACAGGCAGCAGGTGGCAGGGCTGGGCCTTGACTTAGCTCTACTGCTGAGAACTTATATTATTTTCAGGGGTATAAGTTAGGACGAGGATTTTAAGACCTCTCTCTGCTGTCCAGTAAAGTCCTAGTGCCCTTGCCATTTGGTCATGTCCTCTGACGCCTCACCAGCTGACGTTGTCCTCCACTGCGGACACAGACATGTACAAGTGTGCTTTGGCCAGAGAGTATGTGAGTCTATTGTAGGGCACAGGTGCTAGGAATACATTGAACCTAAAATGAAGGGCTGCCTTACCTGTTGGGGCACATTTACTCTTTCCAGATATTAGACAGCCTTGAAGTCCAATAATGAAATAGAATAATCTATGGGTTTGTTTTGGGAGCTGTCCCCTCTCCGATGAGCTCAGTTGGAACTACAGTTCCATTTGTAGGACTAATCAAGTCATGATCAGAAACTTCAAGTCTTCCTGCTGAGACATGTTAATGCCTTGACCCCGAGTTGATGGTGCTGAGTCATGTGTCTGTGTGCAGGCGTGCATGTAGACCACACAAACGTGCAGATGTGTGTGTAAAGTACTGTCTGAGGCACGCACACAGGCTTCACTTGGTTTGCAGACATGAATGTATATACATGCTTCTGTATGTAACTAGGTGCATGTGTGTTCTTGACACACACATGTGCACATACATGCATGCTTCAACATAGGCATTTATGTGTGTTTGTGTGTGCCCACACACACAAGTGTTTATCCCATTGCACAAATTTTTCCCTAACTTCATAACAGGAAAGACATGCCTTCTAATCCATTGTGTTTCTGCTCAAACGTTGCTTTCCAATTTTCTAATTAACTCCATATTTAAGTAACAGTTGCAGTGTTATTATAATGTGTTTTTTTTCCTTAAAAAATTCTTTCTACTGTTCTTGCTGCACAGCAGGAGTTTAAGTGCCGCCAATCCTTTCTAGCACTGTCAGCTCTGATTAAGGCATAAGTTTTTATATAAATGAATGATTTGTTTGACAAAAGAATTTCGATGGAGCTTAAGTCTATAAATCTACTAATTGTTTCTCCCTGCTGTGAACATTAGTTACTAGTGAGCTTATTAACTGTGTATGCTGTTGCTTAATAAGCACACATACAGTGTGCTGCATGATTTTACTACTGGTCTTATTTTAATGAGACCTAGTAGGACAATTCACAACAGTGATTGTCCCTTAGACATCAGTGCATATGAAAGAAGTACTGTTGCCCTGAAACTGTCCCTCAATTTCGGGTTGCAAAGCTGTGGTAAATGGCAGAGGACACCTTGTCCCCAGGGTGCTGTCTGACTCAGGTGCAGCCAATTGTTATCATAAGAGAATGAGGCCCGTGATGCTGCTGCTTCCAACCTTTTTAAGCTGGTGGTATGTGTGCACACGTGTGCATGCATGTGTAGGGAGCCTGGCTTGCTTCTCACCCGGTGTCCTAGTGTGTGCTCCCCAGGAAGTCTCCAGAGTGAGGAGGAGGGACAGTCAACTCTCATCCTGGCAGTCTCAGACTTATCCAGACCAAGTTCAGTGTGACCTAACTGATCATCACCACAGCTGTGTCCTGCATGGAGATGGGGAGGGGAGTTGGGCTGAATCACTTAACCACAATCTATTTTATTTTCTCCAGAAATTTCCCTGCAAATTTTTTTTGCTCAAGAGGGGAAGGAAGTGCAGTGAAGACCACTCTATAAGAAGCTGTTGAGTTAGATACTTCACATTTAAAATGTTTCCTTGTGGATTTTCTATGTGGGGTATGGGACTCCATTGCTGCAAACTTGAAGGTTTATATCAATGAGTACTTCCAAAATTTTTGCTCCAAACTGTCCCCTAAGGCTACACTTATAAACACAAAAAGAACATCAAGACTTAGACAATCTGAAATTATTAGTTTCTCAACAAATCATTTGTCTGAGGTCTTCATGCTCAAAACACTAAAATTATAAGTAGGGTGGCTGCCTTTGGAATACAACTGATAGAGAGCCATGTGGAGGAAGACATAATTATGACTTTCTAAGAATGGACACTAATGGGCTGTTGATTGACTGATGGGCTGCCTCATGATGCTCATAGGTTTCTCTGTAAATGGTGTTGTAAGGACGTCATCATTTTATATGAGATCATGGTAATAAAAGACTACAGCTTATAACTCAATAGTACTCAAATGATCAATCAATGAAAAAGATAAATAATGACAAGCGGGCATGCAGTTCTGGCTCAGGATGTAAAGTAATTGTGATAATCGAAGTCAAGCAAGGTAATGTCATTTTTCATCCCCACAGACAAACGGTTGAGGATACAACCTAGAACTCCCAGGCTTTGGAATCCATTTGAGAAAGGTGCTGCGGAGATACTTTTATATAAAGACATTTCAGGTGCACTGATGGGTACTTGGGATGTGTCTGTTCACAAGGGGGAGAGATGTGCACAGTGGGAACAGGGGTACATTTATGATTTATTGAGTGCCAGACACTGAGTCAGCAGCTCTATCTACATTGATACATTTCAACTGTGAGGTGGGTTTTATTTGGAGAATTTTAAAAAAGGGGAGATTGAGGCCCAGGGAGGTTAAGTGAGTTGGCTACTAATTCAGTGGCCAGCCAGGATTTGAGCCCAGATCCATTCAATGTCCAAGTCATCTGGCTTTCCCAAGGCCATATTATCTCTTAGTAGGGTCATTTTGATTCAATATGGGTTAATGTTACAAATAGCACCAATGGTATAGAACAAAAATGAAGAGCTTCATTTAAGCTGCACTGGTTTCTGGGCACTTGGTTTTATGATATTTCCAGGGCATTTGCAGAAACTGATGCACAGTCAGGCGTGAGAGCCTTTTTCCACCACATTTCGCTTTGTTGCTATTTCTGCCACTTTATCTTTCTCCACCACTTTTAATTCCCTGTTTCTACTGTGTAGTCCAATATCAAAGGTGATAAATAAATCATCAATCCATTCCTACAAGCCATTAGTCTCCCACCTTCCTCATGATGGGGCACAGTTTGGCATCTGTGTTCCTGTCACATGGGGGTAGGGAGGGTCACAGTGCCATCCCATAGGAGCTGGCTCTAGGGAGGCTGGTCTGCTGGGGCCTTGGAAGAATTTATCTATATGTATATATGTATAGATATTTTATTTTCATTAGCACACAAAATGAAAACATATATTGCAATGTAGTCTTTTCCATTTCTAATTATTGCTACTGTTAGTTTTCTTTAAAATTCAACATATTCATTCATTCATTCATTCATTCATTCATTCATTCAGCTGTTTATTGAGTCTAACTGGACGCCATAAACTAGCACAGATTATGGCATCCAGTTAGAGCATGAAGGTGAAAAGCCAGGGTTCAAATTCTATGAAGACCTATACGTTCTGTGGGGTAACACATGCTTTCTCAAGGAATAATAACAGAGCTAACTATCTGAAAGGAGATAATTGTAGGAGGAGCACCAGATCCTACTTGCAGTAGCAGAGAAGATGTCTCAGAGAAGACAGCAGAAGGGTATGTACAGCTTGGTGGGTGGAGGGAAATCTGTCAGGGACAGTGTATCTGGAACCAGTGGCTTAGAAATGCTTCTGTGTGATGTGTCAGGTGGAAGTGGGGGAAAGATAGAGAGAGCAGAGGCCAAATGCTTACTGATTTGTTTCCACTAGCCAGCTTGAGATAGGTGATAAAAATGTTTTGAGAAAAAAACAGTGAACTAAGATCAGATTTCTATAGATGATCATCGAGGAAGCAGGATCAAGACAGACTGGGAATGGCAAGACTAGAAACAGGGGAATGAAATGGCAGTCATGGCAAAAATCCAGGCAAGAGATGATAAGGTCTTGAAGGGTGGCAGTGGCAGAGGGAAATGGCACATGAAGAGAGGCTTAAAGGAAGAATGAACATGGCTTGGTGATTGTTTTACTATCCAGAGCAATAGCGTAGAAAGAATATAGGGTAATTGCATGTTATTGGCTTGAGCACTAGGAAGTAATTTCACTGTAAAAACTGAAGTCACTAACTTATAAAATAAATCTATACACCAGTGCATTGCAAATATAACACAAATGTAGCATGCAACAAGGAAACACTCTGAAAAGTTTGGCACCATACACAATTTCTGAAGCCAAGTATGTCATACAAGGTCATAATTTTCACTACGAGACAAAGCACATATTGAGGGTGGGGTGTGAGAT
>NW_005875959.1:0-10876 GCF_000147115.1 Myotis lucifugus | reverse complement strand
ATCCCTCTCCTGAACCCGCACCCGGGAGAGAGCGGCCCCCCAGGCGCCACACCGCAGGCCCGGCGGCTCCCAACCCGCGTCAGTGCGTCTTTCGGAAAGAGCCTCTCCTGAGGGGCTGTTCTTTCCAGAGAAAAGACTGAAAAGGTTACCGTCGCTGCGAGGGACCGGGGCCGGGAGCCAGGCCCACTCAGCTCCGTCTCGCTTTGAATGATTCACTATTGCTCCCCGTTCCTTCTATTAAATGTTTAAAAGCGGAATTCGCCCAGAATCTCGGCCACAGAACACAACCCTCTCCGGGCTGCTGCCACGTCGGGTTTGAAGTTTCTCCAAACGGGTCATTGAACCGACGGGGGAAGGTCCCCACCCGTGTCCTGTCCACGTGCGTCTTCACAGAACGGCCACTTCCCCCCGTGAGGACAGAGGAGGATCCGCACCGACTTCTTCCTCCCAAGCCGCCCCCTTCATCACGACCCCCGACGGCTCCCCCCAACCAACAACGACAAAACACCCCCCACTTTCTGCCACCCCCACGCTGACCCGAGTGCCCCCGCGCGCACATGCTTATGAAAGACTGGCCCAGAGCTCCTGAAATTACTCACTGAACCTGGACTCTCCCCTCAACCATCCCCTCACCACCATCACCCAAACCAGATCTTCTACCGAAGGAGCCCGGAGCCCCCGGTCACCAGGCCTCACGGTGCCCCTCAGTCTCCTCCCGATTGGCCTCTGCTCTGTCCAGTCCCCTGACAGGATCCTTTCTGCCCTCCATGTCCGTCACTCCCTCCTCCTCTCCGGCCTCAGCTTCCTGCCGGGCACCTCTTTGGTTTCTGTATTGCTGTCCCTCCAGAGCGCGTGTAGCAGCCATTACCCCATTTCTTCCCGCCTCTCTCCTCCACCTCCCCCTTCCCACGCCCCTCGCCGCTCCTGACCTCCTCGGGTTCTCTGTGTCCTGCTCATCTGGAGGGGCCACAGCAAGCACAGGACGCCCGTGGCACGGGACGTCAGGTGAGTGCCAAATGCACGCCCCGCAGAAGGATGTCACATGTTCCAACGCGCAGAAGCTACCAACAGAAATACTCACTCTTTACCTGGAGCGTCTACCTGGTTGGGTACCTGACGGTGTTTATTTGCTGCGTCTTTTCCTTGCAGCCCTATTCTGGGGCAGAGGGCGGGGGGGTTCATCTCCTCCCATGGCTCCCAGGAGCACCCGGCTGGGGGCTCTGCACTCCCACCCCGAGACCTCGAATGCACAGGTCCACCTGGTTTGGGGGAGGACCAAGTGCAGTCCACCCTCTTTCCGGAACCGACCCTCTTTCTGCCCCATTTTTGTTAACAGGCGACTCACACAGTTTCCCGGACAGAAAACAGCCCTTCATCCCCCAGCCTTCCAGGCCTCCCCGGCCCATATCCCGCGTGTCTTCCCTAGAGCGGCCTCCGCACGTCTTCACCCGCGTCCGTCCCCACGGCCGCTGCCGTAGTGAAGGCCCTGACCTTGCTCAATGGGGTGGCCTCGCCCCTTGCAGGCCTCCTGACCCTTCGTCCCTCACGCCCGACGTGTAATATGGAACCGAAGCCGCTCAGTGACTTGCTTACCCCTCTGCTGGCGTCATCACTGCCAGCACGACACTGAAACGATAGTTTTCTGGCCACTCAAACTGGAGCCACAGCCAGCTCGCTCAGTTGCCTCAGACAGAGTCCTTTCTCACCTTTTCCCAGAGCTGTTTTCTGGGCTCGGATCGTCCAACCCAACTTCCTCCAGCAACCACAGACTTGGCCTTCGATCCTGCCGGTCCCAGGGACCAGCCTATCAAAGCGTCCCTTATAGTTGGAGACGTTTCTGACTGTAAGGCCTGCTCCAGCGAGGACTGGCTGTCCTCCCCTCCTGCACGTGACCCAGGCTCTCACAGGAGACTGGGGTTGACGAGATACAAAATGGCTGTAAAGTCTGTGTGTCTGAGACATTATGTATTTGGGGGGTTATTATTTTTACAGCCATTGTCCTAAACCCAATGTTCATTAGTTTCCAGTAACTCTCCCTCCACTTCTAGCCCTTTACGTTGAAGGAAGCACACTACCTGATAACAAATTGTACTACAAGGCGATCATAATGAAACAGCACGGCACCACCATAAACACAGACAGGGAGACCCAAGGGACAGAACAGAGGGCCCGGAAATAAACCGACCCTTCGTGTTCAGTTAATATTTGACAATGGAGGCAGGAACATACAATGGGGCAAAAACAGTGTATTCAATAAATGGCGTTGAGAAAACTGGACAGATCCGTGCAAAAAAACAAACAAACAAAAAACTGGACCACCTTCTTACACCATACACAAGGATAAACTTAAAATGTCTTAAAGACTTAAATGTTAGACTCAAAACCATAAAAATCCTACAAGAAAAGATAGGCAATAAAATCTCTGACATTTCTAGTAGCAATATTTTATATATATATCTTCAGGCAAGGGAAACAAAATAAAAAATGAACAAATGGAACTACCTCAAACTAAAAAGTTTTTGCACCGCAAAGGAAACCATCAACAAAACGAAGACAGCTTACTGAATGGGAGAACATATTCGCCAATGATACATTAGATAAGGGGCTACTTTCCAAAATATATAAAGAACTTATCAAACTCAACACCAAGGAAACAAACCATCTAATTTAAAAATGGGCAAAGAGGACATGCAGAGGCCAAGAGACATGAAAACATGCTCAGTGTCACTGATCATCCAAGAGATGCAGATGAAAACCACAATGAGTTCTCACCTCACCCCTGTCAGAATGGCTGCCATCAACACATCAACAAACGACAAGTGCTGGCGAGGATGTGGAGAAAAAGGAGCCCTCGTGCACTGCTGGTGGGAATGCAGACTGGTGCAGCCACTGTGGAGAACAGTATGGAGTTTCCTCAAAAAATTAAAAATGGAACTGCCTCATGACCCAGCCATCTCACTTCTGGGAATATATCCTAAGAAACCCACTAATTTGAAAAAAATATACGCACCCTTACGTTCACCGCAGTGTTCTTTACAATCGCCAGGATCGGGACCTTTGATGGGCAGTGAGTCTGCCCTTGGCTCCGAGGCTGGCAGACCCGCTCTTTGTTCGACCGGCTGCTCTTGGCTCTGGACATGGACTCGATGTCTCCTACAGCTCCTCACTAAACAGCACCCTGGAATGACAACCCGGAGTTCAGGGCAGTTGGGTCTCACTGTTGAGGGTGCAGAATGTGAGAAACCCTGGAGAATGGTCCCTCAGCAAGTAGGACTCTTGAGACGGCCAAGGACAGAAATACAAGTCCACCAGGACCAAGCAAAACTGGGCTCACCGGTTCATACGACAGGGAACTAAGGAAGGTTCTGGATTCAGAGCTGGCTTGCTGATTAAGAAGATTAAATAATGATCTTAGTCTCTCTCTCTATCATCTATCATCTATCATCTATCTATCTAACTATCTATCTATCATCTCTCTATCATCTATCTATCATCTATCATCTCTCTATCTATCATCTATCTATCTATCACCTATCTATCTATCTATCACCTATCTATCATCTATCTATCTATCTATCTATCTATCTATCTATCTATCTATCATCTATCTATCTATCTATCTATCATCTATCTATCTATCATCTATCTAATTTCTCCTTATTTGTATGGTTTGCCTTACTTTCTTCCAATTCATACCAGTCTCCACATTTGACTGATACAGGTGGGTGTCATTCTTTGTGATCTCACAGGAAACAAGCCGCTTCCCACGGTCCATATGCTTGTTTCGGAGCCTGGGGCCTGCGTGGGGCGTGTGCTCATATGGGAGCTGTCACGTACCCAGGGGGCATGTTACTGGGACAGGCCAGGCCCAGGGAGTGCATGACCTTGTCTCCCAGGGAAGGTCTAGTTCAGTAAGAAGGAGAAACGTGGAGGAGCCCGTCTATGTGCCACAGCCCATTGGTAGTCCCTACAAGGGGACAATCTCCTCCCTGGAAACGTGGTGGTTTGGCAAGAGCTACTATAAGAAGATACTTTTATCGTGAAAAATTCTGAAAAGGGGGAGGGTGCCCAGCTCTTACAGGGATAATGGAAGATTACTTTGTTCAACTCGGTATCACTTAGGGATGAACAAGGAACATGCTGCGTGCAGGAAAAATGATAAACACGATCGCAAAGGACCTTCTCTTGCGCTTTCAGGAAAATGACAGGCAATTTCCCCCCATTATCCAAAGCCATACAATGCTTTAGAAGGTTGACATTTATGAATATGTTACATCACCATTTTCTCTCGGTGGTTTTAAAGTCTCGCTGTTCATTGTCCTCGCTTTTCATTTCTGTAAGTGCTCTTCATTTCTAGCTTTGTGGAATGCTTTAATATTTAACTGTCCTTGTGATTTACAGTTAAATGCAGTGTTGGGTTTGCCAGGGCCGCCTGTCAGCCTGAGCCTGGGCAGCTTTCTACCCGGGGACTTTGCGCTCTCAGCCCAGCAGCACTGACTGTCTGTCTTTTGTGTCTGTGATTTATGGATGTTCTTGTCTCCTGTCTCTTCTCTGTCTCTGTGTCCTAAAACACACATGCAAACATATAGACATTCACAGGTACCGCACTCATCTGCACACATTAAACTGACACCTCTGATTCCCACTTACTATTTCAATCCATGCATTTCTTCTTATTAATCTACTAGAGGCTTGGTGCACGAAATTCATGCACAGGGGGATCCCCTTAGCCCAGCCTGCACCCTCTCCAATCCAGGACCCCTTGGGGGATGTCTGATCAGGTCTAACCCAGCAGTTGGACATCCCTCTCACAATCCTGGACCCGTAGCTCCTAATCGCTCACCTGCCTGCCTGCCTGGTTGCCCCTAACTGTGCCCCCTGCCAGCCTGGTCACCCCTAACTGCCCTCTGCTGCTGGCCTGGTCACCCCCAACTACCCTCCTCTGCCGGTCTGGTCACCCCCAACTGCACCCCCCCCCCACCAGCCTGGTCACCTCTTATTGCCCCCCTGCCAGCCTGGTCACCCCCAACTGCTCCCCTCTGCTGGCCTGGTCACCCCCACCTGCCCCCCTGCTGGCCTGGTCACCCCTAACTGCCCCCCCCTGCTGGTCTGGTTGCCCCTCACAGCCTGCTGTTCAGTCGTTTGATCCTCTCTCATTAACCCCGCTGCAGGCCTGGTCATAGGCAGCCATCTTGTGAGGGTGTGAGGGTTAATTTGCATATTACCTCCTTATTATATAGGATTGGCATAAAATCATCCTTGTCATTCTTATCACTCATAACATTGACTATATGCATCCCCAGTATTTCTATTATGTCTATTAATAAAATAGTATAAACATTCATTCTATAATTAACATAAAAGCTATCCACTCGTTGGACTAATATATAAATCTATCCAATGTCTGTGTAGAAAGACCTTTATTAATCATCATTTACCCTGAGAAACAGTTATCAGAGATTACAGAAGAGATCTGCCTGGCAAAGAGATATTAAAAATGCTAATGTATTTCCTCTATGTTGGGTCTAAATGGTAACATGCTTGCCCGATACCCTGCTCTGACTCTACAAGAGGCCAGATGTTTGTAATCTCCAACATGCGTGGGTTGAAATCCAACTCTCACTGTGACAGTGTGAGAAGGTGGTCCCGTGGGAAGTGATTGGTCCTGAGGCTGTTGCCCTCATTGGGATCAGGGCCCGTGTAGGAGGTGCCAGTGATGGGATCAGGGCCCGTGTAGGAGGTGCCAGTGATGGGATCAGGGCCCGTGTAGGAGGTGCCAGTGATGGGATCAGGGCCCGTGTAGGAGGTGCCGGGTGATGGGATCAGGGCCCGTGTAGGAGGTGCCAGGTGATGGGATCAGGGCCCGTGTAGGAGGTGCCAGGTGATGGGATCAGTGTCCGTGTAGGAAGTGCCCAGAGTTCTCCTTTCACCAGGAGGAGATGGAGGGAGAAGCGCCTCTGTGACCAGGAGGATGGTTTCCAAGAGCCACACCTCCCCTTTGATCTCAGACGTCCATCCGGATTGTGGGGGTAAATGTGGGTTTCCGTCGGGGCAGCCCGGCCTGGGACACTGTCCATCCTAAGATCCATCGTCTCTTTCTGTGAGGCCCTCCTGTCCCAGCCGGCCCCTCTCCGATGGTTGTCCCCCAAACTCGGCCGGGCTGTTTTAGACTCTTCTGATGGGGATCCCATGACCTCTGACCCCACAGTGGAGGGATGGTGCTGTCACACCTGAACCAGTGGCCTCACCCACATGTCCCTAGAACGGGGCCGTCACCAGGACCCCTCCCGGGCCCCCCTCCCCGCCCCCTCACCCCACCCCCTCGCCAGCACACAGAACTGCGTTTGTCAGAAGCTGACTTCCAGGCTGGGAATATGTGACGATTCCAGTGCTGTTCCCACACCTACATAAATAACCACAATGCATTGCAACCATCACACAGGCAGGTTATTTTCTAACTTCTCGGACTCTCTCAGAAGTAATTTAGAATTGTTCTAGTTGTGTATTATGTGCCATGTTTTATCACCGTCGCCATCATTTCACTGAGGAGGACACCAAGGCTCGAAGGAATTCAGCTCCTGGCCTCAGTGACACGGGGACGCAGAGAAGATCCAACCCGGGCCACGCAGCTACGGTCATTAACTGCTCCCCAGTGAGTGTGAGAGAAGAACGCGGGGTGAGAGGTGCACAGTCCGTCTGCGTTAAAAACTTCAACAAATAAGCAAAAGTTATTATGACTCAATGGGGTTTTTTGTTGTTGTTGTTTTTAACTCATTCAACTTTTGCAACACAATAAATGCTCATTCATGAAAATCAACAGCCTGGCCATTATTGCTCAGTGGTTAAGTGTCGGCCTGTGAACCAGGAGGTCATGGTTCAATTCCTGGTCAGGTCACATGCCTGGGTTGTGGGCTCCATCCCCAGTGTGGAGCCTGCAGGAGGCAGCCGATCAATGATTCTCTCTCATCATTGATGTTTCTCTCTCTCTCTCCCACTCTCTGAAAGCAGTAAAAAAAATATAAAAAGACATTTAAAAATAAAATAAAGTTTAAATAAACACTTTATAAGAAATAACAATGAAATTTCAATTCATGCTATAGGTATAGAACTCTCCATTTTCTTAGGTACTTAAGATACAACACTGGTTAAGACAGAAAGATTTTTTTTTACACCCGAATGTGGGCATTTTAAGAACTTATTACAATAAATTAATCATTTAAAATGATAACTTACAGCTCAACCTGGTCTATGGGGCACTTAAGCCACACTCAATGCATATGCATGACTCATTTGCATATTCACAGGTGGGAAATACTTCCCTTTAATTAGAACTGCTGTAGTCCCTTAGCAATTGGTCCTTGCCATATCGTGGAGTGTACCCACTTATTATGAAAGAAAACCCACATTAAACTTTAATAGGAGGACAGCGTTTGCATGATTTTAAGCCCAGTGATAGTATTTAAAGGATTCTACCTGTGCTGGTGTTTAGAGAGGTTTGTTGTTGAACTGCACTTTGCATAACAAAGAGGCTGTGGGGACTGTTTATCACAGGTAAATGCATTTTTTTAAAGAATCTAATGTTTTCAGTTTTCTTATTAGTGAACCAAAAAAGATCACTGCTTCTCTCCTATGAGCTCGGTCGCCTGTTTCTAAACCCCGCGGGCTTATGTAGGCTGCAGGTACTAAGAAACTAGTCATTGCTGATGACACAGAACTAAGCATCTCAGATAATTATCATCTCCCATCAATCATCATCTTCTCACCAGGTATCAGGACAGAAATGTTCTCAAATTTTGCATGAAATGTGCGATCACGTCTAGGAGAGAAGAGGGGCGTGTGTAGCCATGCATGCCTTCATGCAGTGACAGGACCAGTGTTTACTGCTCACGCACATGCCGTACGAAGAGAAATGCTAACGTGGAAAGAGTAATGATTGAACAAATAAAACGTTCAAGCATTGGCCAGACCCCACCCGTTCCATGCGAGACCTCCAACTTCCTTCTTCTGTGTCTCATCGTCAGTGTTTTCCTGCGTGGACACGAGACAAAATACCTCCTGTGGCCCCGCACAGCTCATTACGCCTCATCCCACCGTGTTTGCTCCCGCGGGGTCTCATATTGTGTGAAGGGTCACCTGGTGTCCATGGAACCCAGCAGTGACCTCCTGGGTCATGGGTCTATGCTCAGCTGCTGAGCCACACCCTGGTTCTATGTAAATGTATGTCATGGCATTGTACTTTAATAACCCTTAGAGCGTACATAGATGTTAATAAAAATTACACTTATCAAAATGCCAACTCTACGGATAGGTTTTGCTAACTTGGACTTATTATTTATTATTTTAAATCTTAGAACACGTGTACTTATGTGAATAGGAGGTTAAGTTTTTTATATGTGAATGGGGGTTAAGTTTTTCTTAAGTTTCCTTTTCAAGGCCCCTGGAAAGCAATTAGGGAGGTGACTCAGCTGTGAATCCAGCAAGCAGAGCCGATAAGCAGGGTCAAAACATCATCTCATCCACATCATCTCATCCACATCATCTCCTCACCATCATCTCATCACCATCATCTCATCACCATCATCTCATCCACATCATCTCCTCACCATCATCTCCTCACCACCACCTCATCGCCTGATGACTAAGGACAATAGCTGATGTCTGCGGACCCCAGCCCTGCACGTAGCTGCATTCTGTTCCCAGCCTCACCCCAGCCCCTTCCCCTTCATAGTCCCGTCCCCTGCACCTGCTGGAAGACAGGATTCGATGCCTGTAAGCGCCCGTCTTCCTGGTGGGCTGCCTTCTCAGTAAATGACTTGTAGGATTCAACCCTGCCTTCGTGATTGGACACAGCGACGGGCAGCCCGAGCCCACCCAGGGGTTTCCCCGTAACAGTCATGAGACACAAACTAACTTTCCCTCCGGTAGGAAGTGACAGGAAATGAGCTCGAGTCCTTCATGACAGACACGTGGAGGGACACTGCCCTGTCCTGTCAGGTGCAGAGAACAGCCTGAAGGGCTCCCTACGCCCAGCAGGCCCAGGGCATCTCGGGGCCGAGTGTCGGGGAAGACTCGCCTCTTCCCCCATGAGCGTGCTGTGGCCTGTGGCTCCCTCATTGCTCAGGGCCTTCAGCACTGACCGGTGTGGGGGTCACTCATGCACGATGCCCAGACCCTGTGGTACCCATGGGCTTGCTCTTCAAAACCAGTAGGTCCACCCTAGCTGGTTTTGCTCAGTGGATAGAGCATCGGCTTGCGGGCTGAAGGGCCCTGGGGTCAATTCCAATCAAGGGCACATGCCCGGGTTGCGGGCTCGATCCCCAATGTGGGGCATGCAGGAGGCAGCCAATCCATGATTCTCTCTCATCATTGATGTTTCCATCTCTCTCTCTCCCTCTCCCTTCCTCTCTGAGATCAATAAAAAAATAAATAAAATAAAACAAAACGAAACAAAAGTGAGTCCTACAAAGAAATGAGGCTTTCTGAAGGGTCTGCATCTCTCTACATAATGAAAACTATAAATGCGGATTCATGTCTTCTGCTATTTTGAGAATACTGATTAGGAAGTTCTTTTTTCCATAAATCGGTTTTTTGGTTTGGGGTGTTTTTTTTTTTTAAATTATAAAACTACAACAGTGACATCCAGTGTTGAGTAAAATCAATGGCAGGTTGTCCCTGCGGATGGTTAGGGCCCTCGTGTTTTGAATGAAGATATTTGCACTTATTTTCCACAGGAACGTGTACATGGAGATATGCTGATTGTTCACAGCGGTTTTATGCATGTGGGAGGGCGGTGGGCATCCCTGTGGGTGGGCACCCAGATGGTGCGGCTCAGTGGGTGTTCAAACTAAAAGCCTTTCCTAAAACATGCAAAACTGGCACTACCCAGAGAAGACAGCTCTGTGTGTGGAGAACTCTCCCCCGGATTTAATAAAAATAAGCACAGACACTCATAAACCCATTCAGTGAGGTGACAGAGCACAGGCCCGTGTATAGAGGTTCGTTATATTTCGATGGACTCACGAATATTTGAAAAATGTGACTTTAAACCTACCGCTCTCTACAGCATAGAACGGAAAGGTCTAGAAATTCCTCTAAGGGGAGCCCGGGAGAGGGGCCTTTCGAGGCTCCGACGGAGCGTTTGTTCTTGTGAATAGTAAGTGGCTCGGAGTCAGTAGATCGTTTAAAGGCGCCGGTTCTCCCCAGCCTGAGTGCTAGCAGCCGACCCGCTGGGCCTGAGCGATGTGGCAACACGGGACCTGGAACAGCATTCACGGAAAAGGAGCCAAGTCGCGGGCGTGTCCTCCGATGGTGACACGGGGGGCCCTCCTGTGCGGGTACAGACAGAGCCCTGGGGGCCGGGCCCAGGGTCTGGACAGAGAACACACGTGCGCGGTCAGTGGGTTATTGACAACGTGCTGAGGTGCTTCCATGGAAACGGCGGGCTCTTTCCAACCAACGGGCCGGTCACAGGACACGGTGTGGAGAGAGCAACTGCCTGACCCAGCCGCCCTCCCACAGCCGCCACCCACGGGACCGGGACCAGCGTGCTTCAGGGCCAGGGGCTCCCAGAACACACACCGCCACTGGGTGTAGGCCAACACTCCTGGGAGACACACACACGTGCGCACACACTCACACACACTCACACACATGCACACAAACACAATCACACACACTCACATACACACTCACACATACTCACACACACACTCACGCACACTCACATACACACACGCTCACACACACGCACACACACTCACACACATGCACACACACTCACACACACTCACATACACACTCACTCACACACATGCACACAAACACACACACTCAAATAGCACACTCACACACACATACACACACACTCACGCACACT
>NW_005875958.1:6040-11590 GCF_000147115.1 Myotis lucifugus | reverse complement strand
CTGAAGAACCATGCTAAATGTACTTTATTGCTTTCATTCTTCAGATATGTCCCTGACATTATTTTTCCCAAGATACTTAAGTAATTTAATAGCTTTTATATTACAGTTTAATCAAGGGGCTTGAGCTAGAAAAACAGTCACATGGTTAAAGTATTAAAAGCTATAACCAACATTCCTCATCAATTTAGATGCAGAAGTTCTTAAAAACTTGGCAAATAGAACCTATATATAATCAAATCCAAAAAACCCCAAGCGATATAATTAACCATATTGACAGATTTAAAAAAAGACATGATTATTTCAATATATGCAGAAAAACCTTGGATAATACCCAACATTCATTCATTATAAACACTTTCAGAAACTAGGAATAAAGGGGAAATTCCTCAAACTAATAAAAGGCATCTATGAAAAAGCCTATAGTTAATATCATACCTCAGAGTGTGCTTGAGTCTGACTAAATGCTTTCCTCCTAAGGTAAGGAACAAGGCAGTATGTCCACTCTCATTACTTCTACTCGACACTGTCCTGGAGGTTCTAACTTAAATAATAGTGAAATAAAAAGATTCCATTTATATAAAAATTCAGGAAGTGCCAACTTTAGAAAGTGGTTGCCTGGGGCCCGGGGGAGGGTTAGGGCAGGAGGAGGGATTACCAAGAGGCAGGAGAGAATTTGGAGGGTTTAGGGCAGTGATGGCAAACCTATGACACGCGTGTCAGAAGTGACACGCGAACTCATTTTTTGGGTTGATTTTTCTTTGTTAAATGGCATTTAAATATATAAAATAAATATCAAAAATATAAATCTTTGTTTTACTAGGGTTGCAAATATCAAAAAATTTCTATATGTGACATGGCACCAGAGTTAAGTTAGGGTTTTTCAAAATGCTGACACGCCGAGCTCAAAAGGTTCGCCATCACTGGTTTAGGGTGATGGATATGTCATTACCTTGGTTATGGTGATATGTTGATATGTCAGATTTATTAAATTGTATGCGTAGCCCCATGGCTTCAATAGAGCTACATTGAAGGCAGTGTCCAGAGTTTCCATTCCATGTTAGGACAGTCCCACTCAGCATCAGGCTAGTTTAGCTTGTGTTCCCCACTGCAGTCCATCAGTCCACTGCATGCGGGGTCCACAGGCCACATGGCTATGGAGGAAATACAGGTGAATGCCAGGTAGCAGGAACAAGAGCCAAGGACTAAGAGAGAGAATTCCTTCGTTTTGGGGATTATGTATTCACACATTTTCATGGGCTTGCAGTGGCCATGCCCATTCTGGCCAATGATCTCTGTTCCCAGGTGTGACTGACAGGAACCTTCCCTAGTCGCCCCAGCTTCACTGGGCATATCTCTCTCTCCTTTATTGGGCCCCATCCCCCAGTGACTTGCAAGGGATGGGCCAGCAGTTCCCTGGGGAGTGTGAAATTGCAGCTTCCTGGTGAAGCTGCCCAAATGATATGCCTATGTCTGGCCTCCCCTTTACTCCTTTCCTATCTATAATAATAAAAGCATAATATGCTAATTAGACCGGATGTCCTTCTGGACGAAGCCGGGGCTGCGAGGGAAGCCTGGGAAGCCTGGGTCCCGGGTGCCAGCCGGTGGCCAGAGGGAAGCCCAGGTCCCCGGTGCCAGAGGGAAGCCGGTGCCGGCAGCTGGGGGAAGGAAGGCCTACTCTTGCACAAATTTTGTGCATTGGGCCTCTAGTTATTAATAACTAGCTAATTACAACAGTATTGCATCCATCCATTCATTTATTCATTCAATACTTATTGACTCTTTTCTATGGGCCAGGCATCCTTAGGGGATGGGGGCAGAAGAAAAGTTGTTTCTCTTACATGTTCAAGACCCAAGAAATACTCAGATCTTGGCTTCCCTTGTGCTGCCCACATGGGGAGCAGAACAGGAAATATGCAATTAGGATGCAATTCTAATCAGTTCAGTCAACATGTATTCAGTGCACATGTTTCTTATACCCATAGAATTAATTAGGCGACCACAGCAATCATCTCTGCTCCAGGGAGGAGTTTATGACATCAGATGGGGGATAACCTCAGAGAGGAAACCTGGTTTTGAGAGAAAACGAGTGACTGCGGGAAAGAGCCCACACAAGTGGTTGGGTGCAGCCGGAGATGGAGGGTCAGAGTTCACGGAAATGCCTCGCTGGATGTGCGTGGTGGTGCTCACTGACCCTGCAAATGGATGAGTCTTGGAGGGAGAAAGAGAAGGTCAGGGCCTGAGCTCCGGGGCAGCCCACAACAGAGTGTGGAGCACACAGCCTCAGGGTAAACAGCTGAGACCGCCCGCAGAAGCAGAGACTTGCTGAGCAGAGGAGAGTCGGTCATGGGGCTCCTGCTTAGCCGAGCTGCTGGGCCCCGGAACTGGGATATCGTTGCATGCAGTGTGCTCTGGCTGTGCCAGGGAGCAGGATTTGAAAGTGGGGGGAGGTTAATCTGGATGAGTAGGGCCCTGAGGGAGGACTGAACTGACTAAATGTGAGTGGAGAAATCCCAGCTGTGAAAGAATTATTACACAGCAGGGAGAAGTGAGTTGGAACCTTGTAGAGCTTCTGTGATTTCTTATTTTCAAGTGGTTCTCAAAGTGGGGTCCCCCAACAGCAGCATCAACTTTGTGGGGAAACGTGTTGAAAATTCAAATTCCCAGGCCCTACCCTAGACTCAGAGTGAGGCTTAGAAATGTGTTTTATTTTATTTATTTATTTTTATTTCAGAGGGAAAGAGAGAGAGAAACATCAATGATGAGAGAGAATCACTGATTGGCTGCCTCCTGCATGCCCCTTCTGGGGATGGAGCCTGCAACCCGGACATGTGCCTTGACCAGGAATCGAACAGTGACCTCCTGGTTCATAGGTCGATGCTCAACCACTGAGCCACACTGATGGGGCAGGGATGTGTGTTTTAACAGGCCCTCTAGGGGATTCTGAGGTAAGCTCAAGTTTGGAAACCACTAACCTAAATGTTTTAAAGTCGATCTCTCCCTGGGAGATCCCATCAGTAGGAGGTTTATACCAAGGATGTGATGACATGACAGCCCTTTGCACAATGCAAAGCTCTTTAGGAGAGTACGGCGTTATTCGCTCACATTTATGCTTTTGATCAACTGAATTCAATCAGATTTACTTATGTTCTAAGGCTTTATTTTGGGGATCCCTCCTTCTTTTCCATTCTCGGAAGAAAACTGAAATCTTGATAGCGTGCAGGTGAATTGGTGGAAAACGAAGGGAACGCTGGGGGAGAGAAGGGCGTGAGCGCAGCTGGAGTGTGCCTGGCCGACAGGTGGTTTTTCTCCGGACAGTGGGCTTGTTTTGCTTCTCCCAGCCTAGAAGCGCAAGGCTGATGACTCACAGTTACTGTCGATGGTCTTTAAATCCAACTGCAGCTGTCAAAATAAGATTAGTGCTTTCAGGCATGATAAAAGAAGGGAACCGGCCCAACACACGCACACTGGGTTTTGCCTGTGTTTGTGGAGCCGTAACTCTGACGAGCTTTTGAGTTTGAGCAGGTGGCGATCCCACTGGTTCCCACCAGAGTGAAATCTATAATAATAAAAGCGTAATATGCTAATTAGACCGACATCCTTCCAGACATCCTTCCGGATGAAGCTGGGGCTGCAAGGGAAGCCGGTGCCGGCAGCTGGGGGAAGGAAGGCCTACTCTTGCACGAATTCCGTGCATCGGGCCTTTAGTAGCCCTAATAATACTCTTCTCTCCTCCATTGTGTGGTCGATCAGTTTTGAGTTTTACATCTTAGCGTAAATAACAGCAGGAGCATGTCTTTAAGGGTGTTCATTTTGCTTTAACTCCAAAAGGAGAGATTAAATTGTCATTGATGTCAACAGTATGCAATGTGGCTTGCCTAAAATTCTGAAACGTCAGTAAAAGCCCTCGGATTTCACCCAGGATGACGTCAGCTACAGCAGCCACAGTCTTTGTCCCGTGCTCCCGGTCCAGTGTAACCGGATGAAAGTGGTCCAAGTTCTCGGGGCCCAGGCACCAGGCCAGGGTTTCGAGATCACAAATGAAGGAAGGCACTGAAATCTATGGTGCATGGGAGAGGCTGGGGGACACACTGAGGAGGGATTTGAGCACAGCTCCCTCCTAAAATTCTCTAGGAACTAAGAGAAACAAGCACATTTTGCAGATTCTCATCTATTGCTAAGAATTGCTCTCTGGCGAGGCATCGCTTGAGTGTGGTGAGTGAGGTCTTTCGTTATAAAACTCAGAATTTCCTACTTGGCTGTATCAGATCAATTCAGAATAGAACTCACAGACCAAAACTTGGTCAGAGATACATGACATTATTTAAAGGAGTCAGAATCTAAGGTCCGTGTGTAAGGTTTTCATAGGCACCCAACAAAGTGACACTACTAGTAATTAGAATTGTGATGTCGGCAACATGTGGGTGGAGTTCACTTCTCCTCCATGCTTACCTAGGCCCACACCACCAAGACCTGTCTTTACCCCAGTCTAAGAAAGGAGGCTAATGTCTGCTGAGTACCTACCATCTGCAGTAAGATGTTCTTGCCACTTAATTATTTAACCTCTAGGAAAATTAAATCTTACAGAAATCACCCGCTGCAGCCAGGTTTGGCTCCAGAGGCAATATTCTCTCACTCGATCTGATTGCCTTACTCCCCCCACTCCCCTGTCTGAGGAAACCTAACTTCCCTTTATCTCCTCCTGCAAGATTCCAGTCCAGCCGTGGGCAAACTACGGCCCGCGGGCCGGATCCAGACCGTTTGAAATGTATAAAACTAAAAAAAGAAAAGACTGTACCCTTTTATGTAATGATGTTTACTTTGAATTTATATTAGTTCACACAAACACTCCATCCATGCTTTTGTTCCGGCCCTCCGGTCCAGTTGAAGAACCCATTGTGGCCCTCGAGTCAAAAAGTTTGCCCACCCCTGTTCCAGTCCCTACTTTTCCATATTACCTCCTTCAGGTCCATATATAAAATAATCTTTCCAGTGAGCTCACCTTCTGACCACACTATTTAAAACAGAAGCTCCTTTCTCTCCACACTCCCAATTTCCTTTTCCTGTTAATTTTGTTCTGCAGCACCTAGAGCATCTAACATAATATGTGGTTTTACCTGTTTGTTTTGTTTATGCCTGGCTCCTCTCAGTGGGAAGAGCTTTCCAGGGGGAAAAGCTCTGATTTGTAATGTTCACCAATTCCTGTGGTGTAAATACTGCCACTGCAGCCGATTTCAGGAAATGCACTTGGCCTTGATGACTGTGGAGTTGGGAAGAGGTGTGCAGTCTGGTGTGTGAGTTGGTAGGAACTGGCTCCTACACAGCACTGGCTCCATGGGGACAGGGATCGGGCGACCGATGTTTTAAATCTATTTTAGTCCCTGTTGTTTTTCTAGCAGTTTGAACAGATTTGACTAATTCAGTCAGCCATATAAATATATAGGGTGTCCCCCCAAAATGTACACACACACTTTGAATCAGTGTAAAGGCAGTGTTTATTAGAATAGAATTCATTTTCAAAATTAAAGTATGCATACATTTTGGGGGCTCACC
>NW_005875958.1:0-5328 GCF_000147115.1 Myotis lucifugus | reverse complement strand
GGCGGGGGAGAGGAGGAGAGCATGCAAGATTTTATATATATATATAATCTAATAATAGACAAACATGGTAATTGACTGTACCTTTGCTACACTTCCCATTGGCTAATCAGGGTGATATGCAAATTAACTGCCAACAAAGATGGTGGTTAATTTGCATATGTAGGCACAATGCTGGGAGAGGAAAGGGGAAGGACAGAAGAAGCCACCTGCCACTGACAGTGATTGGAAACCCTGCCCCTCGGCCCTTGATTGGAGAACCGGGCCACCTTTGCCCGCCCCCCGGCCAGTGATCTGAGAAGCTGGGCGGGGCAGGAAAGAGGCAGCCACCGGCAGCAGCATGGCTCAGTGGTTGAGCGTCGACCTATATACCAGGAGGTCAGGGTTCGATTCCCGGTCAGGGCACATGCCCGGGTTGCAGGCTCGATCCCCAGTGTGGGGGTGCAGGAGGCAGCCGGTCAATGATTCTCTCTCACCGTTGATGTTTCTATCTCTCTCTGTCCCTTCCTCTTTGAAATCAATAAAATATATATATATATTTTTTTTAAAAAGAAGGAAATGGAGGCTGGCAGTCTTAGTTAATAAATGGAGTTAATAAAGGGGGGGGGACTGACTTCTGGGTCAGGGCACCTTCTTCTTGGGGGATCGTGAGGACTTTGGTCCAGAAGGTTCAATGACTTTCAACCTGGCTGCACACTGGAGTTACCTGTGAGCGGCCGGCATCCCACCCCTGTGAGTCCCATTTAGGGAGGGTGGAGCTGGGCATGGAGATTTTCTAAAGGTCCCCAGATGGCTCTCAGGGGCAGTGGAGGTCAGGCACTGCCATTTCTGTAGGGGGGGCTTGCAGTTATTCGAAGGTGGGGGTCCAGTCCCGTCCGGAAAGGAATAAGCATTTCGTGGCCTCTAACTACCCCTCGGAGGGGAAAGACTTTTGGAAAAGAAATCATTGCTTCAAGGTCCTGGTTCATTGTTTTTGAAATGCGAATTCAAAGGCGTTCTTTTGTAATGTGTTGATTTTTTTTCTTTGTTATGAAAGTTCTTGTCATAAGCTCTTGTTGGAAAATGTGAAAACAGATCCTTATAAATAAGAGACTCACAGTCACCCGTGCTCCCACCGCTCCTCCCTAACCACTGTGAGGCAGGTTCCCGCTGGACACACAGAGGGGGGCAGAGCAGCAGCTGGAGCAGAGAAGAGGGGGGAACCCAGGCGAGGAGCGCCTATCCCCACCTCTAAAGATGGGCTTGGGGTTTGGGGGGTAGGTTGCTGCCTTGTGCTGAGTACCATTTCCCAGCCACCGAGCCTTGGTGCAGGAAAGCTCCCATCCCATCCCATCCCATCCCGGTCAGGGTGCCTAGAGGGAGACACAGGAAAGATATGGCTGTGTAAGGCCACTGTGATCCGCGCCAAGAGGGGAACGCAGGGCTGCGCTGACCGCTGGTGGGCGAGGCCAAGGCTCTGAAGAGCAGTTGAAGGGCCTCGACTCAAGAGGTTAACTTCCCCGTCCGTGTGCAAGCCAGCCGAGGCCCTTCAGCCTGAGATTCAGAAAACTGCAGCTGTTCCCAGCAAAGCAGCGCTCTTCATGTCGCTGTGCTGGAAGCCTCTACGGTCCCCGAGCGGAGAGGAGCTGTGATACTCCGAGAGGTATCTTTCTAAAGCATGACTCAGGTGAAGTGGCGCCTCCCTTTTTAAGGAATTGACCTCGAGTCGTCCCCCCGGCGGGCCGAGGGGAGTTGAGAGTACCCAGCCTGTGGCCAGGCCCTCTGCCATCCGGGGTCAGTTGTCCTCCAGGTCCTCCCTCCTGCTACTTGCCTTGGACTTGCGAGTGACATTCAACTCCCATGCCTGTCCTGCTGTCCTCCGTTTCCGCAGTTACTCACACTGGTCCCCCGGCCACTTCCCTTTCTCTACTCTCAGGCTTCCCTGTCAGCAGGGTCAGATCCACTCTTGACCAGGGGCAACTAATCTCCTTTCTGAACGACTACTGTAGTGTCAGCATCTCTCGTGTGGGTGTCTAGCATGTTCTATCTTGTATTTTAGTTATTCAGGGTGCGTCTGATGGCCACTCTGGCCTTTCCGGTCCTCAGATGGGCTAGTTTGTTCTACCTCAGGACCTTTGCAGGTGCTGTTCTTTCAGTCAGGGACACTCCTCCTAGAGCTTCCCGTTACCCCTAGAACACAAGCTGGTGACTGCAGGAACCCCTTTGTCTGTGTGGTTCACCCCTGTATCTCCAGTGCCTGGGACAAAGTAAGTGCTTTATTGATTGAATAAATGAAGAGTATCCTATAATTCCGATTTTCCTTAGGTCTCTGGCCTAGGCTTGGAACTAACTGTAGATTTTGTTATTCTTTAATAATTTTTGCATGAGCTGAAGGTTTTTTTGGCTACTGGTGTTTTCCTTATATCTAAATTCATTGGAAATCTCAATTGGATTTCCCAATTGGAAATCTAAGGTACAATTATTCTGGTAGGAAATACAGGAATTTGCATTTAGAATTTTAAAAAATCTGGGACGAAAATACTTCTTTTAACATTTTATAACCAGAATCCTTATTTGTGGGATCTTAGACTTAAGCATTTTTAATGTTATGATGTAGATTTTATTTTTTAAAAATTATATAATGTATTTAGTAGGCAATAAATTAATCAGCATTTATCTTTATCAATTTGATATTTTATATTTATCTAAAAGCATAACAAACTATAAAATTCAAAGACCTAGGAAATGATGTTAAAGTATAGCTATTGGATTTAGGCATTAATCAGACTTTCTAGTTAATTCATAGCTGTCATATTAACCTGAGAAAATTATTATTTTTTTAATATATTCAATCCATTTATTATCTTTGATTTTTCCTCCAACTTTAATGGTGAAGTTACTGGAAGACCTACTTATGAAACCAAGTCATTCTCCTTGCTGGGAAATAATGGCATCCTGTCAGCCTTTTTCTGCAGAGGAGAGACTGAAGCAGTGATGGACTAAAAATGCCTTTAACCTTTCACCCTCTGACATAGTCCTAGTTCCACTGCAGTAAATGCGTTCCTGAGGTGCATTCTTTTTTTGTATCTGTTTTTCTATTGGTTTTTTTTTAGAGAGAGGAAGAGATGGGGGGAGAGAGATAGAAACATCAATAAGAGAGAAACATCGATCGCTGCCTCCTGCACCCCCCTTACTGGGGATGGAGCTAGAAACTTGGGCATGTGCCCTGACCGGGAATTGAACCGGCAACCTTTTGGTGCATGAGATGACGTTCAACCAACTGAGCCACACTGGCCAGGGCCTACAGTGCATTCTCACATTGCATTTTAATAAATAGCCAGGGCTCAATGCTGTGTGGACATATGATAAATATTTGACCGAAATAGGACTGACCAGTAATAACCATACATCTATTTCTCCCCGGTAAACTTTGTTACCTCCCTGACCTCCTCTGGCTTCCCATTTTCCTCATTTGTTACTGGGGTGAATACATCCATGGCAAAGAGGATTTTCAAAGCTCCTTCTGGTGGACGCATGCGAGGAGGAGAAGGATGAACAATGGCGCCGATGCAGACTCGGGAGTTAGGGGCTCTTCTCAGACCTGCCGTGTTTTGGGTGGGGTAGCAGGCCTTTCCTCTGGGCCCTCTCTCAGCTTCCCATCTACAAAGTGTTGAAGACAGTGTCAGATTATTCCGTAGAAATTGCCAAGACCGACTACAAAGCACTTGGTTCTCAAAGGGTAGGAATGGAACCGGAGGCAGACCGGTGCAGCGCCTGCGCGTGGCAGCTCACAGCCGCTCACAGTGTTCCCAGAGCACTCTCAGTGGCACGCAGGGAGTAAAAACGGATGTGGATTTAAAATTACTTAATGCATTTAATAGACGCGAATAATTTCAACTTGGAAAAGTATGTGTATACATACTCACCAGAATGTTAACAGCGGTGGCCTCTGGGTGGTAGATTGCATGAAGAGGGGGTGGGGGGCTTACAGGTGGATTTTCTTTTATCGGTTGTTCTATGTTTTCCAAATTTTCCGCTATCATCGTATATCAATGCTTTCAATGTTTTCAAAAGTTATTTTAGCATGTGCTGCATGCTCTGTGCGGAAGGTGACCCTCAGCTGTTCTAATGCTGTGACTTTGCCTCAGTCCAGGACCTGTGCGCGGCCGAGGACCACGGCTGCGAGCAGCTCTGTGTGAACCTGCTGGGCTCCTTCGTCTGCCAGTGCTACAGCGGCTACTCCCTGGCCGAGGACGGGAAAAGGTGTGTGGGTGAGTATTCCCTGCAGCCTGGAGTGAGGAGGAAGGACTAGCCTGCATAGTAAGCAGGAGGGGGAGGCCCCCCAAACCCCTCCCCGCACATACCCAGTCGCTCTCCTGTGAGTTTTGGCAAAGTGCTCAGTCCTCTGGTCTCGTGGTTAGAATTGGAACTTTAAAGACTTCATTCATGCCTGAAGTTGGCCTTTTCTCATTCCGGGTGCTCAGCAAAAGGCAGGTTTATGATAATCTGTGTAAATATCGCTGTCTGTTACGGCAACCCTTGGAAAGGACTGGGCGGACTTTCATCCAGGGAAAATGGGTGGGCGTTTGGGATGGCCCGACCTAGACATAGCTCATGTGTCATGTGCATGAAGGTCACCCGGTGGCGTGCTGCCTTGCGGTGTGGCACCTCAAAGTGCTAGACCTGCGGCTCAGGGCAGGCCAGGGAAAACAACAAGTAGCCTCAAACAGAAGCCCCAGCCACGGAGTGTCAAGGGCAGTGCGTGGAACTTGCAATCAGTTGAGCAGTGTCCTGCGTGGCGACCCCACAGCCGGGTGAGAGGGCGGAGAGGTGGGGTGACACCTGATTTCTTCAGTGATGGACACTGGTTCCCTCCAGCACCTGCAGAGCAGCTGGCAAATCCCCAATGGCACCTCCCAGTTTGTCTGCAAAGCCCTTTAAACTTGCACAGCCTCATCCTTCCATGAACGAACACTGCCTGGCAAATAGTAGGCGTTAAATAAAGTGAACTGAAAACTTAGGAGGCAGAAAATCTGAAGGAAAGGAAGGTATCAGAACGGGAACCTACATTTTCTGACTCTACTAGTAAATCCTGCATTTTCTCCTTCATATCCTATTGTTGTGTCTTGTCCCCACAAAACAATGAACGATTTTTGTTTTGCACATAGAATTTACATCTTCCAGCTACCTTGATCTTAGGTAAGGATGTGGAAGGAAAAAGCAACAAAACATGAAGTAGAGGCGATGGCATGCTCTTTGCAGGGGAGGGGTGAGCATCGGGGTTTGTTTGTTGCGCCAAACTGATGGGCTGAAAGCCTCCTCATTAGAGGGCCACAGGCGGAATCGTCTCCT
>NW_005875957.1:0-10881 GCF_000147115.1 Myotis lucifugus | reverse complement strand
GGTCACTTCTGGGAAGTTGTTAAAAGTGTTTTCAGTGAGAGACTGTGTTGTTTTGCATCTGTGTGCGGATCTCAGTGAAGGAAAAAGGAGAGGAGTGATATCAGCAGTTATTTTACTCTTGACAATTTTATAGCTGTTTTGACATGTCTCATAGCAGTGCACCTGGGGGGAAAATGAATACATTGCATTTACATATTTCAACAATTGAAGATGTTAAATCTCACTAATTATGCATAATTACAATTTAGTGATTATACTAAACAAACTATAATTTACAATTTAAGTGATTGTTCTGTAATTTATAACTAAGCGATGAACCTCGGCAAAAGATAAAAACATTTTTAAAGGGCTATCTTTCAAAAGATTCAATGTGCACATTTTCTTATGAGCTTGGTTGAAAGCATAAACTTCTTCCTTGCAGTGCTATACATGGAGAATATTTATGAACGGTTGGTCACCAGCTATGACCAGTGCTTGCAGGACTTGTGCAGGGTTGTCACTGTGCAGGGTTTTGTCCCTGCCCCAAGGACTACATGACATTTTTTGCACAAATCGAGCTTTCCCTATTCAGTGGCTTACTGCTACTATAGTATTTTTTTTCTTTCCCTGCTGTCACTTCTCAGCCATCAGCAATGTTTCACAGTGCTTCAGCTTGCCAAATAATGGGGTTTTGTGATGTTTGCTCTGCCTGACTTGTTTGTGATCATCCTGCTTCAACCCATCAGTCAGTATGCGGTTTGGCTTCCTGTCATTCACCCTGTCTTGCAGACGAGCCCCATAAAGCTGGTTTGTAATGAGTGTGTCTCCATTTCCACTGGGCTCACAGTGCATCACAACCAAGGAATTGTTTGAGAATTTGATTTTAAGTACAAAGTATGAGCTGGAAGCCATAGGACAATATGCTGTCTGTTAACATGCCAAAGATGTGCTCACTTTTCTCATTAGCCTCCCTAGCTCATCTCTGAGCACATCATTTGATTGGCATTTTGTCCAACTAATACATTTTCCTGTTCAATGTTAGCTGAGAATTTTCAGCTCCTTGTCTTGGTATTGGATCTTCCTGATAGTGGGTAATACATGACCTAACATGCCTTCAAGGCAGGTTGCTAACTGAAAGCATTCCTAAAATTGTGCATTTACTAGTTTACATCACTACTTAATGATTCTTGAGGAAATGTCTTAAGGAATTTGGCAATAACATAGGCTGCTGAAGGAAAAGAGGTTTATAAAGGATTGAAAACCTTATAAACCAGTGAAGGAAATAGCAGGTGGCCCCGTCATCAGTGGTGACTAAGTTTGAAATTGATTATGAGGGAAAAACAGGCATGTTTTGGAAAGTAAATGAATGCAGATTGCTAAGCTCCGATTCGTAGCTGGGTATCTTGCTGTTTATTCCCAAATGATAAATAACATGTGTTTATTCCCAAACAATAAATAACATGATGACATTAATTGTCTAGATCCATCTGTTCTGACATTATTGGTGTTTAATCTTGTCAAACCACTTTGTAGTATTATTGTCATTTTTCCCTTTAAATGAATTTTATAAAACATTTCTTCTACTTTATATGGCTGGTAAAATAATGAATGGTTATCTTAAAAAAAGGGATAACAAAAAGTGCAAAGATATAGAAAAGAAATAACTCAAAATTTTTTTCTTACAATCATTATTATTCATTTTTTGGAATTTTATTTCAGATTCTTTTTTTAAATCCTCACCTGAAGATATGTTTTTATTGATTTGAGAGAGAGAGAGAGAGAGAAACATTGATGTGAGAGAGAAATGTTGATTAGTTGCCTCCCATATGTGCCCTGACAGGGGATCAAACCAGCATCCTAGATATGTGCCCTGACAGAGAAATCGAACCTGAAACCATTTTCAGTGTAAGGGATGATGCAACCAGACAGGGCTCAGGTTCTTTATTACTATCTATTCATGTGATTAAAATAGAAAAGAAACTGCTGCTATCATAATGAGTAGCAGAAAGGCCATATTATCATTTTCCTGTGAGCCTTTCCAAGTATTTGATTGAAGCTGTATGCGTCTCCTTTTTAAAAAAGCATTTCATTGTCTATAAACAACTCAAAAAAGACCCAGTAGCATTTGAATATTCATGTTGTCCTCTTGGAAAGAATAACATTTTTGGAAATACATTCAGTAACTAAACCTAGTGATACTTGTGATTAGATCTCTCACTGCACTGGTTTTCTCCCTTTCTTGTCAAATACATTCTAATTCTTACAGGATAATTATGCCACTAAGCATCCATAGTTCTATTCAGAAGGTTTATCTTGCTATTGTCTTGAAAACCCTTACGAAAACTTGTGCATCATTAAAATGGCAGATTTCATGCCAATTTCCTAGTAAGTTGACCCCAATGTTTCAAATGGGAATTATAAAATAGAAAAACAATCAACCTGAGATATTCATATCAGACAAAACAAAGAACTTAAACCTTAACAGCAACCCACCATCTGGCAGTGACCACAGAGTTCTATAATTTGCTGTTTCTTAAGTTAGAATATTGGTATTCAGACTATGATGAGAATCAAACATTGACTAATGAGATTGGCACTACTGCCAGGGTTAAGTCAATTGTCTGGTTTCTGGGGCTCACACAACTTGATGATTGGCATGACATGACTCTCCTATTCTGGCTTCTGTTCTTTCTGATATACATATATATTCCCACAACATTTTTCTTTAGCCATGATTACAACTACATAGCTCTTAGAGTTTTCTATATTAATTTTAGTCCTAAAGGGTGTTCTGGATATGGCAGAAACTCATTATATTAACTAGGATTATAGGAACAAAGACTTAATAAAAAATAAATTTTGGGATAAACACCCTCATATTCAGCAAATTTATACAGATTTCTTTAACTCAGAACATCTAAAAGCCTTTAATGTGCTAATGTGCTTTCTGAATTTCTGTGATACCATGCAGGATTTCCCAAATATATTTGCCCATAAATGTGTTACTGGAGGTATAAAACAAATTATTTTTTTCCTTGGATTATTTTTATGAAATCCTCTCTTAAGTAATTAACTTTAGGTTCTCTAGATTTCCTTCTACATCTGGGCAGTGATTATCATTTTCATTAGAGGAGATGAGATAAGCTTAAGATCAGTTCCTTCTGAGTATTGAGAACTGAACTCAGAATTCAACGTTTTGTTTCTCTGTTCACAGTGAACTGTTTCCAGTGGAGGTCACTTTGAGCTTTGGTCTACAGGAGAGCTGTCATCCAGTAGTAGGGCAGCTAAAATCTTAGTGTTTAAGTTTACTCTCACTTCAACCATAGAAATAAGGTCCCTCTGAAAGAGACTATTTGTTCATGTGAGGATAGCTTGTTAATTTTGGTTTACTTTTGTTAGGCCTTTAAAAAGTTTGGTTAAATTCACTGTATTATCATGTGATAAGCTATGAAATAGCAACAAATAACCTCACTCTTATGAATTTAACATCATGGAAGTCTGTTCCCTGCTTATGTCCATCTTCTGAAGATCCTCACACTATTTCAGAGGTTTTCTGATCCTTGTGGCAAACCAGCTGCATCAGGACATCATTAGGCCTCATGCTTGTTACTGAATGGGGAAGAGAGAGCCTAAAGAATGGTGTGGGGAACTTACACTGCCTCTGCTGATGAGATCCTGCAGTTCTCCTGAGTGAAAAGCAAAGAATGTGTAATTTAATCTGGAATCTACATACTAGTTAAGGTAGGCCTCTCCTATACACTTTTTTGATTGGGTGCTCAGTCATAGTCTAATGAATTCTTTCTTCTGTAAGATCTTAAAATTTAATACATTTGTGCTGTTAAAACTTATCAGTGTCTGTTTTAAATTCGTTCTCACATTTGCAGGATTTTGTTTTTCACTCGATCATTTGTCCAATTGCTATTCACAGTACTCCTCTGAAAATGAAGGATACAGAAAGGGCTTCATTAGGAAAGGAGGGCCAACTCAACTTTCCAAAAGGGAAAAGCAAAAAGAGACACAATTAGAAGTACATACAAATAAATGTATAAACCATTAGCATTTTGACCTACTTCTATAGTATATACTGTTTTAGTCAACAAACAGGCCAGCATTTTATTAAATTTTTTTTTGATTTGCATTAGAAGTCAAATTCAAAGCAACATTTATAACATTTTCACCACAACAGTTTGTTTTGAGTGCTCCAATGGATAAGGTAAATACCGTGTAACTATAAATCTAAGAAAGAGAATAGTTTATCTTTACTCAAAGACCCCAAGGTCGATAGAGATCAGTTATCAGTTCTAATTTATGTATCAGCTCTAATATATTTGTCACTGTGTGATTTGGAGTTAGTTACACATACTTTCTTATTTAAGTTTCCCTTTCTTAAACAAATAAATTGGATCTTATTATTCCAAAGTTTTCCTCATGTCCAAAAACATATTGCCATTTATTACATCTTTTTTTTTCACTTGCTCAAGTAGAAACCTTAATTTCTATTAGGTAGTAACATTTTCTCATTAACAATATAGTTTTAATAAGTTATAATACTGTGGGTCAATGCATTATAATGGATAAAAAGCTTTAAATTTAGAACTGTTTCAAATTTTAGGTCAACTGCTTGCTAGTGGTATGTCACCTAACAAAATATTTAATTTCTAAGCCTCAATTTCCCCATCTAAAAAATTGTAATAATTTTATTAACCTCTTAAAAGGTGGATTAGAGCTGCAAATGCTTTGCACAATACTTGAGTGTAATGTGCATTATAGCACGAAAAATAATGAATAATACTAAATTTAAAAAAAAAAGATGCATGAAGGTATATCCTAGTGGAATTATCAAAAAGTAAGGTGGTAGATTCGGAGCCTTTATGGAGCCTGTGATGTTATGTCATACATGCAATGTGGCCTGCGGTTCGGACATACTTTTTCCTTATAGGTGTGGCCCACAGAAAGAGCAGAAAAGGCAGCTATAGAAATTATTATACCAGGTACTAGATTGCTGCTCTGAAGGGAACATCCATCTTTTCTGTGACTCTGACATTTGTAAGACTTCTTTTAATCAAGCATTTTTAGTTTGAGAAAATATAATGATCAAGGCAGGTATAATATAAATTCTCTTTGGAAAATAAAAGGATATGTATTTTGTATACTCTCTGAAGAGATTCAAGCTCATAGAAAAAATATTTCCAATTATTATCTTATGGTATTATTAAACAGAAATAAATATATACATATATTTTTAAATATATTTTATTGATTTTTTACAGAGAGGAAGGGAGAGAGAATGAGAGTTAGAAACATCGATGAGAGAGAAACATCGATCATCTGCCTCCTGCACATCTCCTACTGGGGATGTGCCCGCAACCCAGGTACATGCCCTTGACCGGAATCGAACCTGGGACCTTTCAGTCTACAGGCCGACGCTCTATCCACTGAGCCAAACCGGTTTCGGCGAAATAAATATATTAAAATTTTTATTATTTTTGTGTATGGTGTGAGTTGGTGGTCTAGTATCATTTTTTTTGCATGTATCTGTCCAATTTTCCCAGCACCATTTATTGAAGACACTGTCTTGACTCCATTGTATGTTCTTGCCTCCTTTGTCAAATATTAATTGAGCATATTGGTTGGGGCCGATTTCTAGGCTCTCTATTCTATTCCATTGATCTATATGTCTGTTCTTGTGCCAGTACCAGGCAGTTTTGAGAACAGTGGCTTTGTAATACAGCTTGATATCTGATATTGAGATCCCTCCTACTTTGTTCTTCTTTCTCAGGATTGTTGCAGCTATTTGGAGTCATTTTTTTAAAATTCCAGATGAATTTTTGGAGAGTTCGTTCTAGGTCTGTGAAATATGCCATTGGTATTTTAATGGGGAGTGCATTGAATCTACAGATTGCTTTGGGTAGTATGGACATTTTAATGATATTGATTCTACCAATCCATGAACATGGTATGTTCTTCCATCTGTTTATGACTTCCTCTATCTCTTTTTTCAGTGTCTTGTAGTTTTCTGAGTACAGGTCTTTTACCTCCTTACACCATACACAAAAATAAACTCAAAATGGATAAAAGACTTAAACATAAGATAGGAAACCATAAAAATACTAGAGGAATCCACAGGCAGCAAAATCTCAGACATATGCCAAAGCAATTTCTTCATCGATTCAGCCCCTAAGGCAATGGAAACTAAAGAGAAAACAAACAAATGGGTCTATATCAAAATTAAAAGCTTTTGCACAGCAAAAGAAACCATCAACAAAACAACAAGAAAGCCCACTGCATGGGAGAACATATTTGCCAATGTTCTCACTGATAGGGTTTAATCTCCAACATTTACAGGGAACTCATGCAACTTAACAAAAGGAAGATAAACAACCCAATGAAAAAGTGGGCAATGGACCTACATAGATACTTTTTGAAAGAGGAGATAATGAAGGCCAAGAGACATATGAAAACATGTTCAAAGTCACTAATCATCCGAGAGATGCAAATCAAAATGACAATGAGGTACCATCTCACACCTGTCAGAATGGCTATCCTCAATAAATCAACAAATGACAAGTGCTGGCAAGAATGCAGAGAAAAAGGAATCCTCGTGCACTGCTGGTGGAATGCAGACTGGTGCAGCCACTGTGGAGAACAGTATGGAGTTTCCTCAGAAAACTAAAAATGGAACTGCCATTTGACCCAGTGATCCCACATCTAGGAATATATCCCAAGAAACCAGAAACACTAATCAGAAAGGATATGTGCACCCCTATGTTCCTAGTGGCACAATTCACCATAGCTAAGATTTGGAAACAGCCTAAGTGCCCATCAGCAGATGAGTGGATTAAAAAACGGTGGAATATCTACAAAATGGAATACTATGCTGCGCTAAAAAAGAAATTCTTACCATTTGCAACAGCATGGATGGGACTGGAGAGCATTATGCTACGTGATATAAACCAGTCAGAGAAATATAAATAGCACATGATCTCACTCATTTATGGAATATAATGAACAACATAAACTGATGAACAAAAACAGAACCAGAGACAGAGAAGCATTGATCAAACCTCAGAGGGAAGGCAGGGGAGGGTGGGGGTAAGGGTGAGAGATCAACCAAAGGACTTGTATGCATGCATGTAAGCCTAACCAATGGACACATACACCAGGGGTTGAGGGCATGAGTGGGGGTTGGGGGGGCAATAAGGACACATATGTAATACCTTATCAATAAAGAAAAAAATAAAATGTGACTCCTAAAATTTTTTTTTATTATTGTCAAGTATTTTTCCCTTAATATGGGAGAACAGGAAAAATTATTGAAAATGTACAGCTTTCTTATAACACTTGTCAACTTCTTAGAGCTAGGGATTAACACAGACCTGCTGTTTTTACAGTATGCTATAACCAAATTATGCATTTACAAAAGTAAAATAAATGTTTTTACTTAAAATTTCAACTGAACCTTCCTGACATTGTAACAGCTGTCTGGGTGAACAAGAAAAAAAAAGTAGTCAGGAATATATGTGAATCAATGAGTAAAACAAATTTAAGCAGTTTTCTTAATTGTAAGGTTTTTCTCCCCATCACTTTAATATGCCTGTTTTCAATCTTTAAGAGGAGAATATATTCAATATATATTTAACTCAACATATATCACTATTTAATTATTGTTTATTAGAGGGCAAAATATTTAATTTTATACAGTGAACTATGTACTGTGCTACTAAAAAGAGATTAAGAATTTCTTTAAAATGTTGTCCACGATTTTAAATAAACCCTAAGACTCTGAATGATGTCTAAATTTAATTACTTGTGTCGCCCTTAGATTACTATAATAAAGTATTAGGTTTTATTTTGGTTTTGTTTTTTGAAAACTCCTAAGCACATGTCCTTGATATGTTGTCAAAATTTCCAAAGCACAATCCACACTGAGCCTTCTCTTTTGGCTCTTCTTTTTCTGGCTTGGTGACAAAATAAGCGCAAAAAATGAAAGAAGGGGAAAACAAGGCAGGCTGACTCTGTTTTCTCAGCCTTTCTTCCCGATTAGCTAGCATTTATTCCACTTTCCACAGGTAGTTCTGAAGCGACAGAGAAATTCTTTAAAAATTGTGTGTTCGAAGTCCCATTCTCTTTGCCTCCAGCCTTCGATCTATGGTTTGACTTTATTACCTTTGACTCTTTTAGTGCAGTGGATTGCAATAAAGATAAAATGCCATTTTTTTATTTTATTTTATGGTTCTGTTGAAATGAGAGTAAAGCCTTAATATGACATGTGTTGCATTTACATCTGAATTTAATATTGTTCAAATCCTGTTCTACAAATCCCAAATTTCATTATTTTCTACATCTAAACGTTGCTTATATACATTCATATAATCTTCTGGTTCATTTTTATATTTCAGCATCTATACAGATCTGTGGGAAAGAAGGTGTCTAATTATAACATTTGCATGTTCTAGGCACCAATTGAAGATCTACACTTAAATTAACAGTAGGTATAGGAAAGATGGTAGGTAGTTAAGAAATAACGTACATGGGCCAAAACCAAGTAGTTTGATGTTAGGTGAGGTTTGCAGTTTCCCAGGGGCAATGACAAGACCTATCCCATTTCAGGCCAAAAGCTTTAAACACTTTCAGGAGACTTGGGGTGGGGTAGCAATTCAGGTGTTTTCTAATTTCAATAGTCTCTTCTTTCTAGGTTTTTCTCTACATATATGCAGCTTTGTGCTGCTTCTAGCTAATTGCTTTAACTAACAGGACTAATAGAAGCTTTTTCTTTAGCTTTTAAAATTTAATTTTTAATATTTTAATTACTATGGGGTCACTGCTTCATTGGTTTACTTTCTCAAATTGCAGTCTCTTGTTTTATGTTTTAAAATTTTCAAAAAACAGTTATACAAATTTAAACTTATATATCATGCCTTTATTACACTATCTTTATGGTAGAATTAATCTACATAGAGGTTAGCAATTACCAGTTATTAGCAATAATTAGAGCAGGTGCATTTAATTTTTAAAAATCTGAAGTACTGTTGTAAATTAGAATTTTGAAGAACCACTATGTTTACTATAATATCCACATCTCAATGACTTAACTTTAAACTTGTTTGGATCACATTACTTGAAATGAACAAAAATAATCATAATTGTTATTCACAGAAGAATGATTATATAGTCTGCAGATTTCCTAAATTTTTACTTCACATCCATCCATCAATATTTTCATTGATAAAAGTTTTATATATTTTTAAAAAAACTCAGTTATATTTTTTACCCTTTTAAATGTTATATATTTGATTATTAAAAAATAATCTCAAAAGGTTAACTTTCATCAAAAGGAACAATTACCTGTATACTTTGAATTCTGAGGCACTTTGAAATAGAAAGAAAAATCCAGAATTTTAAAACCTAAATCCAAATAAAGAAAAGTAATTTCTTGTGTTTTTTTAATGTATATATCAATTTATTGTTAATATTGTGAAGAGCTTTGTGTCCAATTGCCTCCCACAAGTTTTCTCATTTCTAATGAGGGCTTCAGTTGACTGACATATTAAATGATGCATGATCATCTGAAAAGGATCAGTTCAAATTTTGGCACTCAGTCTCCATCTGTGCTTTGTGTGTTGACATATCTCACATCACTTTCGTGTTTGCTTTAAAAATGGTGTGACAGTCAGGCTTTTCATAATGTTTGTTGTTCCATACAACTAATCGTAGTGATGGTCATCTTTGGAGAACATAAAGATCCATTCACGAAACTATGGAGAGGTGCTTGAAAATGAAAACCTCCACTGGGCGGCGACTTTAATAATTTCTAACATTTTTCATGGCAATCATTCCAGGTACATATTCATTCAGGATTTTCCTTCAGTAACAGATATTGGGACTGAACTTCCTTCAGAAAAGTCATTAGTGGGATGGTCCCTGATATAAATGTGCATAGCGTTACCATTTTTATTTAAAAGAAATAAAATAAACCACTTCTTAACAATGATCACTATAATCGTAAAAAAGAAAACATTATACAGACATTTACAAATGGAAGGTACACTAAGCAACAAAGATAAATACAGTATATTAGAAACTAATATTCAAGATTATGGGGAAAATATTAGGACACATGCACTGTAATAGTAAGTAAACAAAACATTGTTCTTTTGCAACCTGAGGTAGTATAGATCTAAATATTGAGCACATGATTTTACTCTAACCTAAGCCCCAAGTATTTTCCTGCAATTCACATAAAATTTAATTTCTATAATTGTCATCTAAAATGGACACTATTTTTATACAATAGAGTAAAATCCTCTGAATTATTTTTGTTTTCACATATTACCTGTCTTATATTGTGCAGCGAAATGATTTGTGTTCTGCTTTGAAACTGTAATTGTATATGGCAAACCCTTCATATTAAATTTATAAAAAAAATATGCTGAGCTATATAAACTGTCATATTCTCCACAAGGAAGGACTTTCCATAAGTCCAAATATAACTGCTAGAAATTTTTATAAATTATTTTCTATTACTACTCAGCTCAAAGTTTTCTACCTTAACATTAGCTTCGTGGGCACAGGCAAAAATTCTAATTAGCTAAAAATGGTTCCAACTGTTAAAATGTTCCCAGAGAATAGGAGAGTAAAGCACAAAGTCATGATGAAGAAAAATGAGCTCATTTTCTTGGCAATCAAATAACTACTTGGAACCAAGGATTAAATAAAGTAGAATCTCAGTTACACCTCCTTTTCTTTTCCTGAAAGTAAACAGACACTGAACTCTTCTTAAGCTGTTACAAAATCAAAGGTTATAGAAAGTTCTACCTTTTAACCTTGACATTTTGAATATAGACATTTCCTACTGATAGTAACTGTGAAAAAAAAAAAAGAGTTCTTGCTTCCAAGTTTACT
>NW_005875956.1:0-10885 GCF_000147115.1 Myotis lucifugus | reverse complement strand
AGAGGAATGAGTAAGATAGGAACCAGTTGGACTTGCTTTATGTCTGCAATTGATAAAACTATGTCACCTAATCCGAGGGGACGAACAGAAGTCAAGTCACCAAGGACCTTGAATACGTTAGGGTCAGCTTCAGGCTACAAGCTAGGATTCTTGATTTCTTATTCTGTTGGTACATCAGAATTAAAGTCCTTAGTTTCCATATTTTTATCTTAACACTTACCCCACAATGCCTCCTTCTCTGATTCAATAAATTATAATAAGAACCTAGTATTTCCCTTGTTAGAGCAGGACACAGAATGTGTTTCAGTTTTGTTGTTATACAGTCAAAAGAAAAGTAAAAGCCTAAGGATTATGTTAAAAAAGCCTAATAATCATTAACATTACTATGTTATTAAGTAACATATTTCATATTACTCAATATTTCAGAGGAGAAACAATGTAAGGAGGAAGAGATAAGGAGAAGGCGGAGGAGGAGGAGAATGGTAGTAGCAGTAGTAATTTAAGAGATACTAACAAAAGATTAAATATGATTTTCCATTTTAAAGCTTGTGATTATTTAAAACAGAATTCTTATACAATTATTTTTGTTTTATTCACATTATTATAATCACTTTTCCCAATAAATACAAATTATTACTTAATAGGCTTGTCCATTTCCAAAAAGCTCCAAGTTGAGAAAAAATGGTATTAAATCAATTAGCCATCATTTTCAATACAACCCCCAGCATATAGACTCAGAGGGATGGCAGGTAATGATGAAGGAAAAAGCCATTCATTAAATTCTTTCATTTAGATCAATGGCCACCTCTAAATAACAACTCCAGTCAGAATCCTAGAGAACTGAATAGTTGGATTAAGAGCAGAAGCAGCCCATTGCTCATCGAATTCCCTGGGGTCCCTGCCCCATTCAGGTCCCATATCTGTTTTCCTTCAAAGTAGTACCTCCTCAGACATTTTTCTTGGCCAGTTTCCTTACCCAGTTTCCAGTGATTTGACATTATATTCTGGTTTTAATTTGCCCCATTAACATCAACACAACTGATGGGAGATGGAGAGTCACTGGATCTCACGCAGCTCCTTTTGCAGAAGGGTACTCTGCTGAGAGCTAGGAGCCCTGTGTTCTGTTCTCGGTCCTGCCAGTCCTGATCAGCTGTGGAATCTTGGGCAAATCAGTGAAGCCACAGTCTCCTCAGAGGATTGTCACGAGGAACAAGTGACACATGTGTAAATGGCAATGACTATGGAAGACAGTTGGTACAATATGAAGACATGGATTTGAAGGGCTTGCAGTCCAGCCCTACCCTGAAAAAGCTCTATTACCTTAGGCAGTCCCTCATGTACAAAATGGGAATAACTAGTCTACCGCACCTGTCTCAGATGGGTTCTTTGAAGACTGAATAGAACAGAAATTACAAAATGCCTGATATAAAACAGGCTATCAATAAGTGATTGTTACTTAAAGGCACTGTAATTCCTTACAAGAGATGAAATTCAAACTATACAGGAGTTACAGGGGACAAGAACTCAAAAGTATACCAACATTCTATTCTCCCTTGCCTATAATTTATCCCTCTGTTCCCCTCTTATTGTTTTTAAGGTGGAACCATTTGGTAGAACAGATGAGACTGATTTTCATAGTGTACATTTAGAATCAATATTATGAATTTGACCTTAAGGCAACTAAATTAACCACCACAAGCCACACACCTGCAGGGGTTGTTTTTTTTTTTACATGTAAATTTAAAACATTAGAATTTGTAGTTTACATGAAATTTAAATGGAGTTGTACTGGTTTATACAAAATTTATGTTATTGGCCTAATTTATTTTTGTGTGCTTATGGAAATGGAAACGTTTTTATCACTAAACCACCATCACAAAACCAAAAAGAAAAGAAAAAAAAGGAAGAAAGGGAAGGAGGGAGGGAGGAAGGGAGGGAAGAACGGATGGAGGGAACACATAGACTTCTGTTCAAAGTAAACCCAAGAAATCACAAATAGCCTTAACATTACCATCCAGGAAAGTCTGTTCAAGATAATCAATGATCTGAGTGGCCTCACAAATAATGCTTTCCCCGTGGATAAGGACAGGCACTTCTCCAGTTGAGTTCAAACGCATAAACCAAGGCTCATTGTGCTCACTCAGGGGCAGACTTACGTCATGTTCCTCGCACTTCAATGCCTTTTCAGCAATTACCAAGCGCACCTGGAAGAGGTCACACCGGTTACCACAGAGCATGGGGGCTTTCAATTAAATGGCATCCCTGGATACCACTAGGCAGCTTTTCTGTGCTTCCCTGAGTTATGAATGTTTTCAACATCCTTTTTAGCTACAGTCCTGTGCAGCATAACTACCGTTGGGTCAACGACAGGCTGCGTATATGATAGTGGTCCCATAAGATTATAATGAAGCTAAAAATTCCTATCCCTTAGTGATGTCATAGCCATCCTAGCATCAGAGCACAACATATTACTCACATGTTTGTGGTGACGCTGGTGTGAACAAACATACTGCACTGCCAGTTGTATAAAATTATGTGCATGCATACTATTATGTACAGTACATAATACCTGATAATGACAATATATGATGGTGTTACTGGTTTATGTATGTACTGTACTTTATCCCGGAATTTAGAGTTTACTTGTAAAACAGTATGTCATGTTACACCAGCAGCAGCCTCATATATTTTGTTTTACATGTCTCTTGATTGCATCATTTTCTCTTGGGTGTAAATTTAATCTCATGTAGTTTTGTACATTAATATGCTGTACAGGCTTGTAGCCTAGAAGCCATAAACTGTACCATATTGTCTAGGTATGCAGCAGGCTGTACCATCTAGGTTTGTGGATGTGCACTCTGGGATGTTCTCAGAGCAACAAAATCGCCTGACAGTGCATTTGTCAGAACATGTCCCTGTTTAAGCCCCATGTCACTGTATTCCTGTTCTAGAATTAACAAGTCAGATACAATCTAACGTCTTGTTCCTATGAATTAGAAAAGATCGGTAATGACACTGACTCTGGCTACAATAATTCAGTCACCCTCCCCATCACCAATACTTTCTTTGTGCCCGAACCTAATTATATTCTCCCCAAAGAAGAAACTGAAATACAAATATGCTAGACCTTTTGAAAGAGAATGGATGGGAACAAAATGGAGTAAGATCGGTGTTTGGGCTGTTTGAAAGCGCTTCCCTCTGCCTTACTCTGCGAGGCCCAGGGGACAAGGCCTCCAGCCCAAACACCGAAAGTGATGCTTTTGGTCTTATTCCGTGAGTGGCAGCGCCTCGGGCATAGGCTTTCCACCTCAGGCTGATGCTCCCTGCCCCCCACTAAGGCGCATCCCTGCCCTGGAGGGAGCTTTGGTGGGGTCAGGGCCCTGGAGGCCTGTTTCCAGGTGGGCCAGCGCGGGCCAGGCCCCGAGGGAGCTGTCCTGGTGCTGAAACCCGATCCTCTCCGCCCTCCGCCGGCCGAGGCCTTTACCTTTTGGGAGCTGAAGGAATGTGTCCAATGGTACAGAATGAGCTTAACCTCCGCCTCCGACCTGCCTTCCGCCATCAAGGGCGCGCCCCCTCCCTGCTCATCCTGCATTTGAGCCATTTCGAGGTGCGCTCTGTATGTCTCCCACCCGCACTGCCCTGCAAAGCTTGGGCAGTTTTCCCGCGATGCCTCTGGGAGCCTGGAAAGAGAGTTCGTGCGGACGAACGGGCCGCTGGGAAGTGTAGTTTCTGCAGCCAGAAAACTGTGGGGCAGCGTCTGCAAAACCGGGGTGTACGTGAGCCAGAAAGCCTCTGGGGCACGGGCGTCACCGCAAGGCGCAAGTAGGCGTTTTTTTTTTAGAGGAAACAACCTAAAGTGCATCCCTGGTCATTAAAGTGGGTAATGAATAATGTTGATATAAATTACTCGTTGGTTTTGGAGGTGGAGTAGAGGTTGCTCAGATATAAAAACAGCAATTTTCCAGGATATTTAGAGTTCCTCTGGGAAAGCCCTGCCTTTGGCAGAGGGGAAGTTCCAGGTGCCAGACAAAGCAACAGGATAAGGATCTAGGTGTTGTCATTCGAAGTGGAGTCATGCAAACTAATTTATCATTTTTAAAAAATATTTTTTCTTTATTTCAGAGAGGAAAAGATGGGAGAAAGAGAGAAATATCAATGATGAGACAGAACCATTGATTGGCTGCCTCCTGCACGCCCCCCACTGCAGGTGGAGCCTGAAACCTGGGCATGTGTCCTGATTGGGAATTGAACCATGACCTCCTGGTTCACAGGTCCACGCTCAACCACTGAGCCATGCCAGCTGGGCTAAACTAATTTATTATTATTATTATTATTATCATCATCATCATCAACAACAACTAATACACAATGGTGAGGAAAAATAGCTTAGTTATTAAATACAGAAATTTTTAGAACAGATCTACCTGAATTCATGTCCTGGATTTCCAGTATTTCCCATTTTTGTAGTGGAGATAATTTACTGCCCTAATAAGGTTTTTATGACAATTAAATAGCTAAATACAATGTTGAAAACTTAAAACAGCCTGGCATGTTGTAGGTACTCGATGTTATTCACAGGTTCAGTTGACTTATAAACATTCTCTTTATAGGCATGAATCATAATTTGTACTAGTCTAGTTATTATTGTACACCTCTTAAAATGTGATATCACTAGTAAATTAACGTACTAATATTACTGTGGATGCTTGTATAATACATTCAGCAAATATTTACTGAGTATCTACTATATTCCAACCATTATGCTGGGCACTGGGAATGCAAATATATATAAGACCTGATACCTGGCACCCAAGATGTAAGGTTGGTGGCAGAAACAACAAAATAAATAGATGACCATAACAGAGATAAGACCTATATGTCTTAGAGTAAACACAAGGTACTATGAGAAAACAAAGGCAGGTATTCAACTCAAGTTTTAAGAAAAAGGTGGGGGGGGCTCTTGGAAGAGACAAATCTCATAATGTCCCTCTCCCCATTCCAATACTTCCCACTAAAATCCACTTGTATGTAATAGAAAAACCTTATCATCCATTCACATGTTTATTCAGAGCTTCTGCTAAATCGTGCATGTATTCTGTTGCTGTGTGTCTTTGTACATTAAGTTAGATTGTGGGCTCCTGGAGAACAGGAGCCAAATCCAGGTCAATGTGCACTTGTTGAGCTTTCCCTCTTTCAGGAGCAATGCTAGATGCAGAAGAGATGGAGGTAAAAGTCACAGGAACTGGCTTCAGGAAGTCAAGTGTGGAGGGAGAGAGATGAGATCACAACACAGTGTGGCCATGCTGGGTATCTAGGATGTTGAGATAGGAGTACAGACAAAGACTCCTAACATAGAGTCTTCTCAGAAAAGGTGATGACTTCTACCATAACTAGAACCATACTGGTGCAATTACCAGCATATCTAGTGTTGGGCTACCACTGGCTCATACAGGCGGATGAGAGCTGATTGCTACATCTTAAGGAATTTTGCAAGCTGGATATTCAACATAGCCAATATTAAAAATGATATAAAATTGAATTACCTTTAAATAATTTTTAAATAGAGCTAGCAAATACTCAAAACTCATTACTTCCTAATCATTTTGCTATGTTTATTATTGTCTATACTCTTGAAATTATTTATGTCATATATAAGGGTGTGTGGCTATGTATCTCTTCCTAACTCCCTGTTCAGTGATGTCATGTTAGTAGCCTGAAATTGGCCATCATGGGAGTATTTACACTATAGCAATTGGCTAGTGCTATCTATCATATGTTTGGTTTTTTCCAGAGAATTGGATGTTAAACATTTACCTGTACACCATGGAGTGTATGAATTTTATTTAATGTTTAGTAAATTATTTTGATAATGATGATGATGATGATGATGATGATGATGATCAGGAGAACTTTGGGTAAATCTGAGAATGAATGAGTTTGTATATTAATCTGCTTTTGGTACCTTTTCCTGTCCTCAAAAGCTTAGTTCTGCTTCCTTCTCCATGACTCAGACACCCACTACTCTTACAACTTTTTCATTCTCTTCACTGCTGTACTTTCTCTAGCACATCTTCCCAGCAGAAAAAAAACAAACAAACAAACCATAAACCCGGGAAAACTGAATGAATTGATTATTGCATTGGTGTTTCATATTTATAATGCCCTATAGACAAAGTATAATGTAGAACTTCATCTAAAGACCACGGTCCAATTTCTTATATTCTCATATGATCCCTCTGATAGTCTAAGGTAGCTACCATTCCTAATTTATAATTGAGGAAAATAAGGTTTCATGACTAAAAGACTGGTCCAAAATCTTGATAAGTGGAAAAGCCGTATCTCAAACACGACTTTTCTGACTGCTAGTCAGGTATATTTTCTACTACACTATGCTAACTCTAAAACCAAAGAGAAATTTGTGAACTTTCAAGCTTTGCATGGCATGGGGTAGACTTTGGGGAAAATATAGCCACCTTCTTGAAAATAAATCCACATAGGTATATATACTTCTATAAAAGCACAAACTACAATATCAGAAACTACTGTTTATATGTCTTTCTTGTGCATTAGATTCAGAGCTTTGTAAGGTCAAGGCCCACTATTCATTGTATTACCCCTAGAAATCCAAATTAGTGCCTGATACATGAAAGGTACTAAAACTGCTTATTAATTAATGGAGCAAGAGTCGATCACCAACAACAACAGCCACAGCAAACAATGACCATCAACAACTAACAACAATAATAATAAATTATAGCCTGTTTAGTCTACTGCTCTCAAATTCCATGTGTACAGGTATTTTCATTTGACAGAATTTGGTATTTACAAATCTGGGCTGAGGATTATGCCTCTGTAAACTAACTATCTTTTATATTAACATTTATTGAAATTCTTCATTCATTTATATATTCCTATATAAATGAAGTTAAAGTGGATTTGATTGATATTATGAAATAGCAGATCACATAACCTCTCTGAACCTGAGTCACCTTACCTATAAAATTACAATAGAAAATCTATCAGACATTCTGGCTACACAGAGAGATCCCATTTAGGAAATTTCTTTGAGTTAGACAATTAGGATTTGTTCAATTTTCTTTATGTCTTATGCTTCAATCAGATTTTAAATTATAATTTAGAATTTTTATGGCTGACTGATATATATATTTATAAAAGCTACTGTTATGTAAAGTCCTAAAGTCCTTTTACTGATCTTCTTATATATTTTGATAGGTATTATGGGATAGATATAATTTTGTAATATATTTCAACAAAGTCAGAGATCTTGAAACCTTTTGACAAATTAGAATACTCTAGGTTTCTGTTTTATAAAGTACTTTTATGAATGACCACAAGAGGTCTCTATTTTTTAAAGAAAAATCAATCCCCTGTTAATTTTCTTTTTTGACAATTAGAATACAGAAACATCTCTAGTCTCTAAAGAATATATTTAACTAATTAAGCTATCTAGTTCAAAATCAAAATTTTCAAAATTGGAAAAAATATTTTATATATATTTTTTTAAAAAAAAGTAGAATTTCCACTTTCTCCCAAGAGTAGCAACATTAATACTAACCAAGCACCCAGACTTAGCCTGTTCCATCCTGACCCATGCCTACAAAGAATCGCAAATGCTCTGTAACTGGTATACGTATGCATAAGAAAAAAATAAAGGGGATATTTAGAAGTTATTTTTTAGAATTTTTATCTCACATATGAAGAATTCTTACTATCTGATATTCTGGAGCATCTACAAAACTCAAAGTATTATCTAATCATGGCTCACCTGCATACAATAATTTGGTGAAAGAGTTGTGATGATTCTAGCTGGTTGACCAGAGCCCTAATCAACTTGACTCCTATGTTTGATTTATCAGCAGTGGTTTTCAAAGTGTGGCCCCCGGACAAATGATAGCAACCAGGAACTTATTACATTTTAGTGAATCAGAAAATTTGGAGGCAGAGCCCAGCAACTGGTGTTTTAAAAGGCTCTCCAGTTTTTTAAACTGATGGGGAAAAAAACCATCAGTTTTTTCTAATGCGTATTAAGCTTGAGAATTGCCAATTTAGTGTAGAATTGATGAATCATCCCAATTCTCAGTCCCTAGTTTGCCCCATCTATGAAAACTCAGGAGCAGAATGGTGTATGAAACTCAAAGGCTGACTTATAGTAGCTGGAAAAAAAGGTTAAATAATCTGGAACCATTTTCATAAAACAGCCTGGTTAAAAAAAAAAAAAAGACATGGTGCCAAGCCACCAGTATATAGACTCAAGATGCCAAGACTCCTCCACTTTTCCCTCAAAAACTGTAGATTACCCACGGTGGGCTTCTAAGAGAAAGCCTCCATGACCTTAGAATAGCCCAGACTTGCTCCTGACACTCTAGAATGTTTCCTCTGGTCTTTCTTGCATCCCAGAGCAAATAATCATGCATACCACCAAGTGTGCCATATTAATTCAGGAGGCTCTGTAGACTTACAATAATCTGATTAACTTTCTCGTTTCTCAAAGAATGACTGCTAATGTAAATAATGCACAAAATTCTTTGTTTTTCAGTAGAGAGTTCACATTGTGTTTCTGTCAGAGAGGGTTTCACATGTTGGCCACCCTCTCCCATCGTCTGTACTGTGAGGAATGGTGTCCTTTCAGAGGAAACACTTGACTATGGACCAGTAAGCAGTTCAAAGATGCACTTGCACGACAGGGTGGCTACTATTTTTTTTTATTTTTATTTTTTAGTGTTTAGTGTGTGTCAGGAGCCATTTGGAGGATTTTATACAGACATTTTATTTAACACATGCAAAATCTCTTAAGGCAGGGAGAATTACACCCATTTTATAATGAGGATACTGAGACACAGAAGGGACAGGAAATTTCCCAAACTCACACTGTTGTCATTAAGTATTAAAACCTGGACTTCTCCCCAGAAGACTGGTGTAGAGGTCATGTTCTTACAACTGCAAGAGCCAGCCTCAGTCTGTGAGGGACAATCACAGAGCCATCAGCTGGGATTGCAAATGTTACCTACTCCTCAGGTCTCTAATTGTTTTTACTTCAGGAATTTTTTGCCCAACTTGTTTAGGATTTGTAGAAAGAAAGAAAAAGTGAGAGGAACAGAGTGGGGAAAATATCCTCCTAAAACTAAACCAACACTTATTACAAATTTGTGCCAACATTCCCCTAATAATACCTAATTTCCTACTAAAAGTCTGCAGATGCTTTAAAGACAGTACTCATTTGATTTTTCCACCTACTCCCTTTGCGAGATAAGGAATCAGCACTGAGATATGAAGCCAACTACCCTTCTAAGTATTGGTAGATGGGGAACCAAAGCACCAGACTTCTAGCTCCAAATTCTATGCATCCACTGCATCCCACAGCTTCCACGTGGCCCGCAACTTGCCTGAGCACAGATCTAGGCCAACTCTAGAGTCTTCTACTATTTATGTATTACATCACAATCTGACTTCTGTTCAGTTTATTGACTTTGCAATTTCAGATTTGGACACAATGATGCAGTCCTGTGGGTCACGTCACTGTATGAGAGCAGTGCCTGGCGTTGATACTTCACTGGTCAATTTCTCCACGTTAACTTAGCATTGCCCTTCACTCCAGAACATGGCTCAGGCTCCAAAGTCAGAGCTGCATTCATGTTACTTGGTGAAAGAAGTCCATCTGAATAGGCTACATGGTGCATGATTCCAACTATACGATATTCTGGAGAAGACAGAACTGAGGACACTAAAAAGATCAGCAGTTGCCAGGGATTGTGGGGCAGGAGTGATGAACAGAGCACAGAGGATTTTCTTAAAATATAGTTTTATTGATTTCAGAGACAAAGGGAGGGGGAGAGAGAGATAGAAGCATCAATGATGAGAGAGAATCATTGATCGGCTGCCTCCTGCATGCCCCCTTCTGGGAATGGAGCCTGCAACCCGGACATGTGCCCTGAATGGGGAATCGAACTGTGACCTCCTGGTTCATAGGTCCACACTCAACCACTGTGCCACACCGGCTGGGCAAGCACAGAGGATTTTTAGGGCAGTTAAACTACTCTATGTGATACTACAATGGTAGATACATGGAATTATACATTTGTCAAAACATAAGTGTACCGGAGTGAACCCTATTTTAAACTATGGACTTTGGGTGATTATGATGTGTGCTGTAGGTTCATCAGTTGAAGCAAATGTACCACTTTGTGTGGGATGATGATAGTAGAGGAGGCCATGAATGTGGGGGTAGAGGGTATGAGAACTCTCTGTACCATCCACTAAATTATGCTGTGGACCCAAAACTGCTCTTAAAAACGTCTATTAAGGAGAAACCGAAGATGGCGGCGTAGGTAAACACCTGAGACCGCTGCCGCATACAACCATTTCAAAAATACAACTAAAAGACGGAACGGACATCACCCAGAACCACAGGAAAGCTGGCTGAAGAGAGACTCTACAACTAGAAGGAAAGAGAACAGCAAACCGAGGCTCAGAGGAGGCGCAGTGTGGAAAATACAAAGGTACCGAGGTGCGCGCGAAAGCGGGCTGGTGGCTGAGGGCGCGGTTGTCGTTTTCGGTCGGGAGTGAGTCTCAGACTCTGGGCTCCATATCCGGGCGAGTCTCTAGGGATTCAGACTCAGACGGGAGAAGCGGGATTATCCGGCATCAGTTGGAACCTGAGGGCAGCTTTCTCTCCGAGGTTTGCAGCGGCTGCCGGGGTTCTGAGAAGCAGAGCCTCTGGGAACGGGACTGAGAGCGGCCATAACTGCTCCCTCCGCCCGCCCTGTTGATCCTGCCCCGCCCAAGCCTGCGCACAGCCATTTGCCGATCCGCCTCAGGCAAAGGCTGGATTAGCGCCTTCCCAGAAGACAGACGTTTTCCACACAGC